>NC_068320.1:0-12711 GCF_025860055.1 Xyrauchen texanus
ATAGAACAGGAGCCAGGATATCCAGAAAACCACCCCTTTCCCCAAGCTTACTTGGTGCATACACATTCACAAAACGGAAAGCCACCTATGGGCTGAAATATGTGCCACCAGAAACTGAATTTGAACCATTTATATTTGAATTTGAATGGCTAAACTTGAATAATTGCATTGAAAAACTGAATTTGAATCACATCATTTGAAATTGTATTGTTTAATTAAAACTGAATTTATTCAAAAACTGAATCTGAATTGTATCATTTGAAATTGAATTTATTCGTTTGGAACTGAAGTCCAATAAAATTTGATCCTCACTGAAAATTAAACTCTCTATATATCTTCACATTCACTTCTCACAATTCAGATTCAGTTCTCAAATTCAATTTCAAGTTACTGAGACAGACATCCGGGTAGATGGAGGATGAAGGAAGAGCAATCGAGCGCAGATCGATAGATAGCGTTCATTGGCGCACAGGACTCCTCTTGGGCCAATCGGCACCAATGTTTTGGAGCACAGTACGTTACCGCCATGAAACTATGGAATTACGATTGTGTCAATAATAATGAATGTAACTTTATAAAACTGAACGTAACTTTTTCAGAAACTATGAAAAATATTCCATTACAAAAGAAGAAAAACACAATTCAAATGAAAAAAAATGAACTCAGTCGCATCGAATTTAACATGCTCTTCAAATATGCTTCATTTTTTGTTAATGTTTTTCAAAGATTCGTTTTCGCAAATCGTGGATTCTGAATACATTGCCACAGATTTCAGCTTACGCTCGCAGTTTTTCGTTTGCTGTTTTGAGACAAACCTCTCGTGGGGTGGGTTTAACAGTGATCTACTCTGATTGGATAGTGAGCTTTTGATGGACAGGTGCTCTCTGACCCAGATGTACAGACGTCACTCAGTGGCACGCATATTAGAAAGCTCTCGCGGTGATTTGTAGTTATGCAATACGTCGTGCTTTGTTGTATTACTTACTAACAATATGTAAATAATATTTGACCTATAATTATATAATTTAATATTATATGAGACCTTCGATCGTCTAATAATCATCTTCGATCAGTCTGTAAAGATGAGCTCTCAGGAGAGACACGGAGCGGCATCATCTTCCTCCTCTTGTCCTTCAAGGCAGCTTGAAGTAAGTTCGTGTTACTGAAGTAACCAATAACATCGATAAAACTTTTATTCATGTAACGTTACAGTGTGCAACAGTTCTGGCTTTATTTTGCAAATTTATTGTTGTATTGTAAATGCATGCTAAATAAAATGTTGCTGTTTTGTCATTTTCATGACTGCAAAACTGAAACCTGGTCATATCTTGGTCCACTGTTTGACTCTGCCCTGACTGCTGAACGGACTGCTGCTGACCCTGCCTTGTGCTGGTATTCCCGAGCGACTGGTTAAGAATTTCAAGGTTGTTATTACAGATGCAGCATCTGCACCAAGATTTCTGCCTTGCTGTAGAATGAAGACCAGTTTGATATCTGCACTGTCTACATTGACACGTCCTTGAATATAGTAACTTTGCAAAAGAGCAAACAATCAAACTACATAACATCATGACATGACATCAGTGCATTGCAAACTTGTGAATGACAATAAAAAAATTATGATATTTTATATGTGTTTATCAAAACATTGTGAATAAATATAATAAAATATATGCAATATTCCACCACTGTGTTGAAATTTAGAGTGTTTTCTGTAAAATTAGAAAATTGTATCGATGTTATTGGTTACTTAAGTAACACGAACTTACTTCAAGCTGCCTTGAAGGACAAGAGGAGGAGGAGTGGAGCATTTGTTTAATAAGCAAGGTCTTTTATTCAGATATTCAGAATTTCTTTCTGAATACCAAATACCAGTAACCCCAAAAGAATTTGCTACAGTAATGGGTGCTATTCCCTCTGGTTTATGTATGCATTTTAAAAACCGTAATTACTTCACACCAGTATCTACTGCATCCTTTCCTAAACCTTGTGATACTTCTGTTGGTCAAATCTGTTTTTCAGAGTCGAAAGCTAAAAACTATAAGATCTTTATTTCTTAAGGATTTGATTTCTGTTCCACCTGTTATTTCCTTTTGGAATAATTTGTTTGGTAACCTTAATTGGAAAAAATCTGGTCTTTACAGCAGAAATTCATTATCACAAATAAAGTGAAAGAAATTTCCTTTAAGTTGATACACAGGTTCTATCCTGTTAAGAAATTTATACAAAGATTTAAATCTGACATTGAGCTAACATGCTCTTTTTGTGTGAATTCTGATGAAACAGTGGTTCATTTATTTTGGTCGTGTCATTACACTCAGAAGCTCTGGAATGAAATTGATGTTTTTATCAAGTGTAAGATTTTGCCAGGCTTCTCAATACATATGAGAAACATTATATTTGGGTATTTTGATTCAGACCCCATAAACTAAAATGTCTGTTTTGTTATTAATTTAATTATTTTCTTAAGCAAATTCTATATTCACAAATACAAATTTTTAAACTGTAAACCTATCTTCTCTGTCTTCTTAAAAGAAATAGAAAATTATCTAAATTTGATTTCAGTATCTACTAATAAGAAAGCCATAAGGACTGTTAGAATCTGCATTGCATTTGATCTCTTCATGTGAACATTTTTGTGTGATGTAATGCCCTACCTCTTCTTTTATTGTTATATACATTATTATTATTATCTTTTTTTTTAATTATTATTATTTTTTCTATTTATTTTTGTCTTCTTTATTGTTTTGGTTGATATTATGTGATGTACGTATGCTTTCTCTTTTGTATGTTCCTGTTCTTTGCATTAAAAAAACATATATATATATATTTTTTTTTAAATAAATAAGAGGAAGATGATGCCGCTCCATGTCTCTCCTGAAAGCTCATCTTTACAGACTGATCGAAGACGATTATTAGACGATCGAAGGTCTCATATAATATTAAATTATATAATTATAGGTCCAATATTATTTACATATTGTTAGTAAGTAATACAACAAAGCACGACGTATTGCATAACTACAAATCACCGCGAGAGCTTTTCAATATGCGCGCCACTGAGTGACGTCTGTACATCCGGGTCAGAGAGCACCTGTCCATCAAAAGCTCACTATCCAATCAGAGTAGATCACTGTTAAGCCCACCCCCACGAGAGGTTTGTCTCAAAACAGCAAACGAAAAACTGCGAGCGTAAGCTGAAATCTGTGGCAATGTATTCAGAATCCACGATTTGCGAAAACGAATCTTTGAAAAACATTAACAAAAAATGAAGCATATTTGAAGAGCCTGTTAAATTCGATGCGACTGAGTTCATTTTTTTTCATTTGAATTGTGTTTTTCTTCTTTTGTAATGGAATATTTTTGATAGTTTCTGAAAAAGTTACGTTCAGTTTTATAAAGTTACATTCATTATTATTGACACAATCGTAATTCCATAGTTTCATGGCGGGTAACGTACTGTGCTCCAAAACATTGGTGCTGATTGGCCCAAGAGGAGTCCTGTGCGCCAATGAACGCTATCTATCGATCTGCGCTCGATTGCTCTTCCTTCATCCTCCAACTACCCGGATGTCTGTCTCAGTAACTTGAAATTGAATTTGAGAACTGAATCTGAATTGTGAGAAGTGAATGTGAAGATATATAGAGAGTTTAATTTTCAGTGAGGATCAAATTTTATTGGACTTCAGTTCCAAACGAATAAATTCAATTTCAAATGATACAATTCAGATTCAGTTTTTGAATAAATTCAATTTTAATTAAACAATACAATTTCAAATGATGTGATTCAAATTCAGTTTTTCAATGCAATTATTCAAGTTTAGCCATCCAAATTCAAATATAATGGTTCAAATTCAGTTTCTGGTGGCACATATTTCAGCCCATAGCCACCCCCCTCCATCTGACATCTGCCACTATCACACGCCCTGGGAAAATTATATTTATGGCCTCCACCAGAAACTCCCAAGAATAAAACAAAATACCCACCCCATCTGCCCTAACATTCCCCACTCCCCAGACCGATGGCCCCAGTCCCCAACCTGCAGAAAAACATTGTACATCACTTTGCCCTTGTAGGTGACATTCTTGCAAAAAAACAACATCAAATGGAAGTCTTTTTAAAGAAATAAACACTGCAGTCCTTCGCTGTAACATCTTAATTCCCCTTGCGTTCAGGGTGCCCACTCTTATGCAATTCATTGAAATAAAATATTTAAGCCCCTACTTTCTATTCAAAACCTTAAACACTCCCTTTCCTCCCCGAAGACCCCTTCCCCTTTCCTTTTCCTTTTCTTGTGAACCCCTCAAAACCAACCCCCGTACCTTGACCCTCCTCCCCTTCACCATTACTTGCCCCATTACCTCCCCTGCCTGTAGTAAGCATGTGGTCAACACACCTTCCTTCCTCTACCCCACTTTTCTTTCCTACTATCACCTCAGCATGCTCCCCTGCAATGGCCCCCTCCCTTCCACTCATCTCCCCCAGCTCTGTCCAGGAGCTAGCCCCTGGTGCAGAGGCACACTAGAAAGTCCTACCCTACTGCACTTGAGCTCTCTCACTTGACCCCCAGAATTCTCTGAGAGCCGTCGCCGACGTTGTCCTTGCCCCAGCTCCGCCAACATGCTCGTTGAGGCCTCCTGCTGTGGTCGGTTCACACCCCCTTCCGAAGGAGAATGCCACTCCTGGATGTCCACAGGCTTCATTGCTGGATGCTCCGACTCCTTGAACACCCCATAGAACACCTCCGTCACATCTATCTCCGACCATACCTGGGATGGTGGCAGCTGATGCACATCCTCATCGACACGTCTCCCTTGCTCTACGGAAAGACCCGAACCTTCATCCACCTGGCATTTAGAATCGCTATCCGTTTGGTCTACGTTTGATGGCCCTGCTTCCTGGCTTTCCATCTCAGCAGGTAAACTCGTCAGCAGAGCTTCAAAGTCTGCCTGCAGGTCCGGCCCCTCCCTGAAGAGGCTGGCATATGTCTTCTCCTGGTCGGGCAAGTGTGGAACAGGTGGTCCACACCCCCACATAGGCTGCAGCTTTTGGGCTCCGGGCATTCTGATGCAATGTGGCTCGTTGAGCTGCAAAAGCGACATCGTTGGCCGCTGCAGTCCGCCTTCAAATGGCCTTGAGCTCCACACCTTCGGCAGTATAGTGGCTGCCCTGGATAGTGGAGGAACCCTCGGTTAGAACCGATGAAAAAGGACCCTGGAGGATGTGTGAGACCCCCGGGTGATGCTGGGTCGGCCCGTAGCTTTACCAGGTACCTCCTCTTGCCTGTCCAGATGCCATAACGATCTTTTAAATGCTCACCTCCCTTCACTGACTCACAGTACCTCGCCAGAAAAGTTAGGACATCACCATCCTCCACAAAAGGATTGTAGAGATGAATCACCAGTGGCAAATAGTCTTGAGCAAATGCTGGATAAATCTTCAGGCCCCTCAATGGTGGGAGATCCTTCTTTTTCCCCCAAGCCTCAAAGAAAGCAACACAGTCCTTCAATAGAAAAAAGGTCAGATCCATAAATCCAGAAGATGAAAAATCCTGGAGGCAAAAAACCTGGGTAGCTGGAACTCCAAAGACCTCTCTCAAAAGCTTGGTAACCACAAAATCACGTGCAAATTCACGCTTGAAGGTTGTTTCAGCATCTGGCATTACCTGCAATCTCACAGTATTTTTTAGCCGCACCAAAGTAGCCGGCAAAGGTGTATCCTCTCTCGTCGCCTCCATCTGGATAAGAACAGATACTACACTTGATCTTAGCCAAAAGGCCGAGAAGCGATGCCGTAATCACTCTGTGAGAGGACGGCCGGAAACGGAAAAGCGAGATGAGGTCACGGTGAGAGCGTCAAAGGTCACAAACTATCAAGCAGACATGGACGGTTTGGACCAGTGCGGGACCAAACAAAATGGACCATGCCACTCCACGATGCAATATCAGCGTGCAACACTTTTCAGCGTAACAAGCAAAGCATTGTTCCCACCAAAAAACGATCAAATGATACTTTATTGATGTCTTTCTCTCAGCTCGAAGGCCGCTGGAGTGCCGTTGGCCGAAACCCTGTGTGGAGGCCAAACTGATCTTTCTACTCACATTTGAACATTTGGGATTTATGTTTTCTTCTGCTATGTTTTTGTGTGCCCTTCGCAATGTTATATTACACATTGGCTTTTCCTGTAAAAGGGAACAATGTGTATGCATTGTCAATGTGTGCCCAACCAACGCTGACACCACACCTAGCTTTGTTTCTATGTCTCAGTGAAGGACGCTGAAGTCTCTTGTTTCAGAGTAGCTAATCAAACGCGGGGGCCAGACAGACCTTTTTATTCTCTTATGAACGCAAATCGTGGCTTTTTTTCTTTTCTTTTCTTTTTCGGATCCATTGGATCCAAAGTTTACTTTGGCTCTGTACTTTTAATAATTCAGGCTAATCTCGCTTTTCTCTTACACTGAACAGTGAGCTTGAAGTGAAGACGAAATCCTTTGTGAGCAAGTAGGAAATCCTGCGTGTTTAGGTGATGGCGTCCACTTCAGTAGCAGATACGGTTCTTTATTTCTATCTCTGTCGGATCGCTGAACGCCAAATTTCCTTTGTCTTAGTTTGATACAGCGCTTCATTTCTATTTGTGAGCTCGGAGGATGCCGTGTGGTCTTTGTCTTAGTTTGATACAGCGCAAGAAAATTCAACTTGTGTAACAGAAATTCCAGTTTCAAAGTTCAGAAAAATAGGAGTCTGCTCTAAGAGATATTTAACATTTAATCTATACTGTTTTCACATTATTCATGAAAATATGTCATCGGTGGTAAACCATTTAGTTCCTGTTACATATATTTATTGAAATACTTAGTGGTATAGAGTTTGTGATGGAATTGACAGCAAATTAGAAAATTCTTCTTTAAAGAGAATTTGTCATTAGTGTTGTCGACACTTGCATTATTCGTTAAACAAAATTCAGTCATAAAATAATCAACCAAAGTCCAGTTGCCCTTTATGAATAATAATAATAATAATGACAATATGTTAAATAACTGTTTTACCCTCAGCTTTAATGGGAAAAGCTGAACTGAGTATAAATGCTTTCTTTTTTATTTGTATTTTTATTTTGGAAATATCCCTTTCACATGTAAGCACATCCTGGCGTTTAGTTTTTTGTTAACCCAGTATTTATATGTCCATCTTCTGTTTCCTCCCTGTGCTTTCATATAATTGTTAATTGACTGAATTTTCCACTGTTCTTAACATCAGTAAGATTGGAGGGAAAGCAGAATCCGTTGTCAGCATGTCTTTCTTCATCTTGTGGGGTTTTTAAAGATAGCATCATTGAACTTTAACGTTTATGTTTCTTACGTTGAAATGATCAGTGACAACGCAAGGCTTTCTTTTCGGAGGGACATGCATACGAATGTTACAATATTTAAACGTGTTTTTGATCGTGTTCACGTTAAGTGAGGATTCCGTTTCTACAGATGGAGATGCAAATGAGAAATAAACAAGACCATTGCTTAGGATTCAAAATATTGTATAAAAGAAAGCGAGCCTTTCAACATTGTTTAATGCTGTCTTAAAATCTAAACAGTGCAAAACGAATGATCAGGTTGGCGCTTATGGGAAGCACCTCAATTGAGAGCACGCCCGACAAACACAACAGAGATAGTTTTCTTTTTAAACGAATGACCAGGGGAGAGCGGACGCAGTCCCCCACTACCAGAAATTATGCAGTCGAGATTCCCACATTTGGGGAATTCGCAAGGGTCAGCACAACCGAAGTGCAATGGCCGAGCCTCACCCTGGGTGAACCACCTTCATGATCATAGTGTCTCCCCTACCAGGTAAGTATAAGTGCAAGGGTTTTGGGGCAGAGGGCCCATTCTCCTCTTTACCATTCATACCAACGTTGTCCTCATACACAAACAAATCATCCACAACTCCTAGTGCATGAATGCGCTTTGCAATTAAACAGGCGTGTACACAAACTTTAAACCCCAACTTTTATTGCTACCAAGTCTGTGTATTAGTTCTCTGCCTTGTGACAGTTTGTGGTCTCAGGAGTGAACGACAACAGCACTATACCATTCGCTTCGGCCGACGAGTCGGCGGTTCGCTCACGGACACGCAATCACACACCTGAACAAGAGCTAAAGTAAAGATTCCTTATTTGCCCGCTCTCAGACGCTTATTGAATTAATGAACAAAGATCTCTGCCTTTCATAACAAATGTTGATCCCCGAAAGGGAAGCGCACCGTGCCTGGAAATACTGCAATACCAAGTCAATACGTAGAGTGGACGGAGCAAGCCCCTCTTCCGTCTCCCAGGCCCAAAAATCCATTTAATATATGGTCCCCGGATAGGGGACGTATCAGATATTAAACTGATAAGAACAGATTTTTCTTTCGAAAAAAATGTATTGTCACCATTTCTCTTTGACATTCATTTTTTCCACAATTGTTCTTTTCCAATATGTTTTCACACAATCTTTAAATTTTACTTAAACCGATAAAACAAAACATATACACACAACTTCATAATATTTGCAAAATAAAAAGGACAATTAACAAGTCAATTTTAAGACAGTTTTAAAATCATAAAAGTCTTAAAAGTCCATATTTTTCAATTGTGTGTTAAAAGTAATGTTTTAAAAATAATAAATAAAACAAATTGGTGCCAATTTAAAATGCCATCTATTGTTCAAGACCGGGATGAGTCCCTATCAAATTGGCCATCATCCCACTCTCCAGGAAAGGCACTTGACCTGCCGCTTCTGTGCTCAGAGGAGATCCCCTCTCCTCCTGCCCGCTGGCCTGCTGTTCCCGTAGCCGGTGGTGGTAAGGGTGCATCTACAGGCGGCCAAAGTACGGTGGCGGCCGGGACCTCTTCCGTGTGACCCCGTCCGAATAACAGCGCCCGGTACCCCTGCAGCTTTGATGTTACCATTTGCTCGCTGGCATGGAGGGGAACCGTAACGTGTTTCCCCACCAGCAGGTTTCTTGTGGTCCAGATGGCATCCTTGATTGAGTTGAAAGTGAGCCAGAGCGAGGTAAAGTTTTTTTCAGTACAGTCCTTCAAGCCCTGGCCCACACCAAGGATGGCGAGCTTGTAATCCATCTGGACCCTACCCACTGGCAGGCACGGGAAATACAGGGGGCGGTCTTGGCCCACAGGTCCTGCTGGCAGCTGCACTCCCAGAGTAAGTGTCAGTACTGTCTCCGGGCACTGCACCCCGGACGAGGGCAGACTGGATTCTTGGCCATGCCTCTGGAGTGCATCACCGCCCTGACCGGGAGGATCTCATGGGCCACCATCCACGCCATGTCCTTGTGCCTATTCTGGAGAGTTGGGTGGGCAGCATTTTTCCAAACATCTTTTGCCTCACCTAGTGTGAGGCCTGGGACTGGACTCACTGTTTCCCGGTCCTGCACAAGAGAGACAAGAGATTTGTGGTTGGTTAAAAGGGTGACATCTTGCGACTCTAAACAATTTCTTTTTAAAAACTTCTTGATAAAATCATATTCTTTTGGAAGATTAAAAGCCACTGGGGTTGTCAAATCTTTTTTAAAATCTTTAAAGCTCTCAGATAAGACCCCATCCAAAAGCGGGCCATGGCTGCAGTCTTATTTTCTGTGGATGGGGTCACCGCGATAACCAATATGCAGGGCAGTGAAGCGGCTGGCTAAAAACAGGTGGGGGTCTGGGAGGCCTTTTCCCCATTTTCTGGTCTTTTCTTGATGACCTCCCTTTTCAGTCTTTCCCACCTGGACCCCCACAAGAAATAAAACACTGCCCTCTCCAGGTCTAGAAGAAAACTCCTAGGGGGACTAAAAACAGAGCATGTAAGTAAAAGTAAGGGTAAAATCACTGCTTTAAATATTAAAACCTTTCCTTCTAGAGTCAATCGTCTTAGTCCCCAAAACCCCAGTCTTTGCCTGACTTTCCCTATCATGTCAGTCCAATTTCCCGTCCTCCACCCTCATTGTCAAATTTAACCCCTAAAATTTTTAAATCAGTCTCTTTAAAAACGACTTCAAGTCCACCTGTGTCCACGTTTCCCCACGGCCCGAAAAACTGGGCCTCGGACTTACTTCTGTTGAGCTTGGCTCGAGGCCTGACCGTACCAGTCTGTCACATCCATTGCTCTTCTTACTGATAAAAAATCTGTCGCTAAAAGGGTCACGTCGTCCATGTACAGAACACAGGTCGCCGTCAATCCACCAGTCCCCGGAACGTCTAGTCCTTTAATCCATTTATCCTTTCTCAAGATCTGTGCCAGTGGCTCAATGCACGCCACATAAAGGAGTGGAGATAAAGGGCATCCCTGACGGACACCACTACAGATATTTATTGTTTTGGTTAAGTGCCCATTTACAAGAATTTTGCTGACTATGTCATTGTACAGCAGTCCCACCCAGGCTATGAACCTCCCTGGAAAACCCATTTTTGTCAGTACGTGAAACAAGTACTGGTGCGAGACACGATCAAATGCTTTTTCAAAATCTAAATTGAGGACTACTAGCCGAAAATTTCTGTCCCTCGCATAACAGATGGCATCTCTAATCAGTACTAGGCTGTCCGTGATCTTCCTCCCTGGCACAGCACAAGCTTGATCCGGGTGGATTACGTCCTCTAAAACAGTCGACATACGTGTGGCTAAAATCTTACTAAAAAGCTTACAGTCAAAATTTAAAAGCGTAATCGGTCGCCAGTTCTTTAGGTCAGTCTTGTCTCCTTTTTGTACAACAGTGAAACTGTCCCTATTCTAAAGCTGTCTGGAAGTCTGGTCAAAGTCTCAAATTCTTTAAAAACGGTCAATAATTCATGTGCTAAAATATCCCAAAAGTCACATAAAACTCTAGGGGAGTCCATCCATTCCTGGGGACTTCCCTTTTAAAACTTTTAAGAGCCTTATGAATTTCTAAAATGTTAAAATCCTGGGATAAAAAAACACCTTTGCCATTGACATTTTTCTCTAAAAACGCTAAAACTTCCCTTAAAGTGTCATTATCTACTCTTTTTTGCAATACAAATCTTCATAGTATTTTGTGACCCCACTTAAAACTTCTTTTGTTGTGTGCACTTCCCTCCCTCCAGTTTTTAAAGATGTTATTACCCCTCCCGTGTGATAATTTTTTTAAAGAAATACCTGGTGCACTTTTCGCCTTCTTCAATGTCTCTTTCTCTGCTTCTTAAAATGACACCTTTGCTTCGTGTTTCACTTAAAACTGACATTTCCTTTTTTATTTTTTTATATCATCACTAAAATCCAAACCGTTATTTAAAAGGTTAAAATATCTCTGTAGTCTTTTTGCAGCCCCATCATGTGCCTTTTCCCTCTGTTTTTCTTATTTTTCCCTACCTTTCTAAAAAACTGTCTTGTCCTGGCCTTTACCATCTCCCACCACTGTGCTCGTGAATCATAAAAGTCTTGGAGGGTCTGCCATTGGCCGAACTGCTCCCTATATTCTCCAACTACTTCCTCATCTTCCAACAAGGAGCAGTTCAGCCTCCACAGCCCTCCCCTACAGTCACACCGGTGGGGAGTGCAAGGGTGCAAGACAGCATCAAGTGGTCGGAAAAAAGAGGGGGTCAATGTTGCATCGGATGGCGGGCAGTCCCTTGTAAAAACATAGTCGATTCGAGAGGCTCTGGCCCCATCACCACTAAACCAGGTGAAGCCCTCCTCTCCTTGATGCATTTTTTAAAACAGTCGACTAGCTTAAAATCTTTGACTAAACCCTGCAATAAAACCGAAGTCTTGTCAGCCTTAAAATCCTCTCCAACCCTCTTTCTGTCTTTCTGCGTTAAAACACAGTTAAAATCCCCTGCCACTACTAGGGGAACCCTACCTAACATGTGGGGCTGCAGGTCTTCTAAAAGCTCATACCTTTCATTTTTATCAGTAAAACCATACACATTTAAAATGTTAAAATCCTTGTCCAAAAAGTCATGTTTGCTAAAATTGCCCGCCCATCCCTAACCACAGTGCTACCCTTCACCACAATGTTGGGATTATTTATTAAAATGACAACACCGTCACATTTGTTTTGGTTGGATCCACTCCATAGTGAGGGACCTGGAGTCCACATCTCCTCCCACTTCCTATAATTTGTTAAAAAGGCAGAGCACACTCTTGCAATAAAAACACATCTGACTTACAAGACTTTAAAAAGGATAAAACACTCTGTGCTCGCAGAGTAGACCTCACACTTCTCACATTTATTGTAGAGATAGTGAGGGCCATGAGCAGTGTGATTAAAAGGTATGGGCTATTAAGAAACATTGTATATTAAAATCACAGAGATATAATTAAAATCATATTAAAACTTGTGACACTTACGTCTCCTTTAACCTGGAAGACCCAGGGTCAGGAGGGTAGGTGCTCGAAGCCTCCTGGGCTACAGAGAAATTCTCTTGCAGCTCTTTTGGCGACGATGATTTTAGCTTCACATGCAGAAAAGAGACCTCATTTGGGGATCCAAAAGGCCACACATGGTCCAGACAGCCCGAAAAGGAGCTGTCTGGGCACTGCATTGGCCTAAGCTTTTTTTCCTCTGTTTCAAGCAAAGGGGATCCTGCGGGCCTTTTCTGCACTTGAGCGTTTGGGAGTGAACACCCAGTTTCACTCCCACTGAAACTCGCTTGGAGGGAGGAAACTGTTTCCTCCTCCCCCTCCTCCATTTCTGATTCAATATTCTTTGGGGAGGGAGGA
>NC_068320.1:13211-31211 GCF_025860055.1 Xyrauchen texanus
GACATTTCCTTTTTATTTTTTTATATCATCACTAAAATCCAAACCGTTATTTAAAAGGTTAAAATATCTCTGTAGTCTTTTTTGCAGCCCCATCATGTGCCTTTTCCCTCTGTTTTTCTTATTTTTCCCTACCTTTCTAAAAAACTGTCTTGTCCTGGCCTTTACCATCTCCCACCACTGTGCTCGTGAATCATAAAAGTCTTGGAGGGTCTGCCATTGGCCGAACTGCTCCCTATATTCTCCAACTACTTCCTCATCTTCCAACAAGGAGCAGTTCAGCCTCCACAGCCCTCCCCCTACAGTCACACCGGTGGGGAGTGCAAGGGTGCAAGACAGCATCAAGTGGTCGGAAAAAAAGAGGGGGGTCAATGTTGCATCGGATGTCGGGCAGTCCCTTGTAAAAACATAGTCGATTCGAGAGGCTCTGGCCCATCACCACTAAACCAGGTGAAGCCCTCCTCTCCTTGATGCATTTTTTTAAAACAGTCGACTAGCTTAAAATCTTTGACTAAACCCTGCAATAAAACCGAAGTCTTGTCAGCCTTAAAATCCTCTCCAACCCTCTTTCTGTCTTTCTGCGTTAAAACACAGTTAAAATCCCCTGCCACTACTAGGGGAACCCTACCTAACATGTGGGGCTGCAGGTCTTCTAAAAGCTCATACCTTTCATTTTTATCAGTAAAACCATACACATTTAAAATGTTAAAATCCTTGTCCAAAAAAGTCATGTTTGCTAAAATTGCCCGCCCATCCCTAACCACAGTGCTACCCTTCACCACAATGTTGGGATTATTTATTAAAATGACAACACCGTCACATTTGTTTTGGTTGGATCCACTCCATAGTGAGGGACCTGGAGTCCACATCTCCTCCCACTTCCTATAATTTGTTAAAAAAGGCAGAGCACACTCTTGCAATAAAAACACATCTGACTTACAAGACTTTAAAAAGGATAAAACACTCTGTGCTCGCAGAGTAGACCTCACACTTCTCACATTTATTGTAGAGATAGTGAGGGCCATGAGCAGTGTGATTAAAAGGTATGGGCATTTAAGAAACATTGTATATTAAAATCACAGAGATATAATTAAAATCATATTAAAACTTGTGACACTTACGTCTCCTTTAACCTGGAAGACCCAGGGTCAGGAGGGTAGGTGCTCGAAGCCTCCTGGGCTACAGAGAAATTCTCTTGCAGCTCTTTTGGCGACGATGATTTTAGCTTCACATGCAGAAAAGAGACCTCATTTGGGGATCCAAAAGGCCACACATGGTCCAGACAGCCCGAAAAGGAGCTGTCTGGGCACTGCATTGGCCTAAGCTTTTTTTCCTCTGTTTCAAGCAAAGGGGATCCTGCGGGCCTTTTCTGCACTTGAGCGTTTGGGAGTGAACACCCAGTTTCACTCCCACTCGAAACCGTTTGGAGGGAGGAAACTGTTTCCTCCTCCCCCTCCTCCATTTCTGATTCAATATTCTTTGGGGAGGGAGGAGTTTCCTCAACCTGTTCCAGTACTCGGTTAGACTCCACCCCCATGACCGCCCCACTTCCTTCCTCCTGTCCAATCCCGGAGGCTGGCTGGGAATTTGAATTTCCCGCCAAAACCTCCGGTCCCGCCTCCTCCTCTCTAAGTATTATGGTTTTGTATGGTTGTGGGGCAGCCATTTTGTTTGCTTTTAATTTGTTGGCAAAGCTTTTAGGGCAATCTCTGTAGAGGTGGTTTGAATCTCCACAGAGGTTACACCGTCTGCCATTGGTACATTCCTCGAAACTGTGACCAATTTCTCTACACTTCCCACATATTATCTCTTGGCATGCTTCAGCAAGATGCCCAAATTTCGCACACTTCCTACACAACTTGGGCATCCCTGATAATGAATGTAGCCTCTGTTCTCTCCCAACACAATCATGGAAGGTAGATGTTTCAGACCCTGGTAGCCCCAGCGTCTTCCCATTGTTTAATGGAATGCCAGAGCATGTCCAAATGCCATCCTCATCCATCACTTTGACTGGTGGACCTCGAACAGTGCAAAATCTACCCAGCCAAATACAGATATCATCTCCAGTTACTGTTTCATTGAACATCCTGACAATCACAGTTTTAAATGTGTTGTCAGAAAGTTTCTCCGCAGAAAACATGGAAAACTGGGCCTTAACTGAATCAAACTTTTGCCAAAACATACTCAACAAGGAAGCACTTTTGAAACTTAGGTCAAACCCTTTGTTCAGGGGCAGAGTCATTAAACAATTCAATTCATCAGGCTTAAAATTAAGGGTGTTTTGGATCAGCCTTCTGGAAAAGTCAAGCCGTGACATCTCCAGAAGCTTCCCCTCCACCTCCCTAAATAAAAACCGCACGCTGTGGTGCCTCCTTGTGCCAGCACGGGCAGCTGACATTTTGGAGGCACCAACAGGCTAAAATACACAATAAAAAATATAAAATTTTACAATAAAAGACTTAAAACAGCAAATAAATTAACTCAAATAAGCAATAAATATGACACAAGATAAAAATAAAAAAAACTTACCTTTTCAGTTGTCTGCAAAAGCTCGTTTCAAAATGTTCTCTCAATTGGAATAGCCCAAGGCCACAACAACGGCTAAAGGCTCCACCCAACTGAAAAGTCGATCGCTGTCTCCACCTTCAGAACTTAGCCAAAAGGCCGAGAAGCGATGCCGTAATCACTCTGTGAGAGGACGGCCGGAAACGGAAAAAGCGAGATGAGGTCATGGTGAGAGCGTCAAAGGTCACAAACTATCAAGTAGACATGGACGGTTTGACCAGTGCGGGACCAAACAAAATGGACCATGCCACTCCACGATGCAATATCAGCGTGCAACACTTTTCAGCGTAACAAGCAAAGCATTGTTCCCACCAAAAAACGATCAAATGATACTTTATTGATGTCTTTCTCTCAGCTCGAAGGCCGCTGGAGTGCCGTTGGCCGAAACCCCGTGTGGAGGCCAAACTGATCTTTCTACTCACATGTGAACATTTGGGATGTATGTTTTCTTCTGCTATATTTTTGTGTGCCCTTCGCAATGTTATATTACACATTGGCTTTTCGTGTAAAAGGGAACAATGTGTATGCATTGTCAATGTGTGCCCAACCAACGCTGACACCACACCTAGCTTTGTTTCTATGTCTCAGTGAAGGACGCTGTAAGGCGGGTGCCAGTGAGTTTGGGCTACTCCTCGAGAAAACAAAAGGCTCTCATGAGAATTAACATCTGAACTCTCTCTCGCAGATGTAACAGCAACATCCGAGATGCAACATACTGTGCAGCTAACACCTCCCTTCTAAAGTATCTTCATCTTACTCCTCCTCCTCACTTAAAGCTCACTAAAAACCTATGCAATGTGAAGTGTGTACAAAAAGTAACTATAACATGTTTGGTATCATTTAAAGTCTCTCAGTGTGCCTGGTAAACTGGTCTCATCCTCCCAGCCATAATGAAAAGCTAAAAGAAGTTATACAATATGTGAAATTTGGTGTGCCCCTTAAAGGTGTGCCCTCCCCCAGATCCTCCATACCTCCTGTATGTTAATCTACAGGAACCCCTCAACAGGGGACCAAAATCTAATTATAATGACAGACACCACCATTTGGTAAGCATGTTGAATTATCTGGGTATTTAAGGAGAGGCGACACATTGCTCAGGGCTCTCTGTAATCAGACGATCCCAAACAGTTTACTGTTTGTAGTTTATTTCAGGTGATTGCAATTCGTATTTCTTATGTTTTGATAAAATGTCTAACTTTGACTTATCAATGTCTAATTGGAATTGATGAATTGATTATGTTACCTGGTCAATAAATTGTCAACATTTGATTTTATTCTGACTGACTCTGACATTGTGTTTCCCAAACAGATTAAACGATTCGTATGTTACCGCAAGTCTGCGTCAGATTAGTGACGACTAATATTTGGCATTGATTCAAGTGTACTTGGTTTGCAAAGACAAAAGGGAATTTCCGTTTAGAGCAGCAAACGCTGCTTGACCAATCTAAATCTGGGTGTCTTACCTCTGTTTTAATTTGATGTTTCTCCAGATAAGTGTACGTGGGAAACCACGCATGGCCAATCCAAAGCTATTATAAGAGAAGTTATGTTGGTCAACTTACATCTGTAATAGTGGCTGTGACCTCTACTGAAGAAAACGTTAAGTTACATTCAAGTGTATGCAATTCCATGGGGCTATACTGAAGTATCTTTGATTGTGTATACGTGAACGTGACCGATCTCAGGTATATAGCAATTACCTCTGTTTGATGATCCAATACTGGCCGCTTGTGATCGTGAGACCCGCGGTGTAGAGAAAAACACGCGAGGACCTCAAAGCGACATAGTTTCTTAATCTAAACGGGTAAAATATAATTAAAGGAGTTAAAGGAATAATCAAACATTCGCTCACTTTTAATGATACTCAGATATCATTAAAAACCTTTTTCATTTATGGAGTCAGATGAAATAACGAGATAATACATAAGAGAAAATGTATTTCATTTAATATTGTTGTGTTGCGTACAAGAAAGATTGTAACGCGCAGAGACCTTCACCCGTATTATTGGAGACCGTCATTGGACCGATAAACGGGCTTACAACGCTGAAGTCTCTTGTTTCAGAATAGCTAATCAAACGCGGCGGCCAGACAGACCTTTTTATTCTCTTATGAACGCAAATCGTGGCTTTTTTCTTTTCTTTTCTTTTTCGGATCCATTGGGTCCAAAGTTTAACTTTGGCTCTGTACTTTTAATAATTCAGGCTAATCTCGCTTTTCTCTTACACTGAACAGTGAGCTTGAAGTGAAGACGAAATCCTTTGTGAGCAAGTAGGAAATCCTGCGTGTTTAGGTGATGGCGTCCACTTCAGTAGCAGATACGGTTCTTTATTTCTATCTCTGTCGGATCGCTGAACGCCAAATTTCCTTTGTCTTAGTTTGATACAGCGCTTCATTTCTATTTGTGAGCTCGGAGGATGCCGTGTGGTCTTTGTCTTAGTTTGATACAGCGCAAGAAAATTCAACTTGTGTAACAGAAATTCCAGTTTCAAAGTTCAGAAAAATAGGAGTCTGCTCTAAGAGATATTTAACATTTAATCTATACTGTTTTCACATTATTCATGAAAATATGTCATCGGTGGTAAACCATTTAGTTCCTGTTACATATATTTATTGAAATACTTAGTGGTATAGAGTTTGTGATGGAATTGACAGCAAATTAGAAAATTCTTCTTTTAAGAGAATTTGTCATTAGTGTTGTCGACACTTGCATTATTCGTTAAACAAAATTCAGTCATAAAATAATCAACCAAAGTCGAGTTGCCGTTTATGAATAATAATAATAATAATGACAATATGTTAAATAACTGTTTTACCCTCAGCTTTAATGGGAAAAGCTGAACTGATTATAAATGCTTTCTTTTTTATTTGTATCTTTATTTTGGAAATATCCCTTTCACATGTAAGCACATCCTGGCGTTTAGCTTTTTTTAACCCAGTATTTATATGTCCATCTTCTGTTTCCTCCCTGTGCTTTCATATAATTGTTAATTGACTGAATTTTCCACTAAACTTAACATCAGTAAAATTGGAGGAAAGCAGAATCCGTTGTCAGCATGTCTTCCTTCATCTTGTGGGGTTTTTAAAGATAGCATCATTGAACTTTAACGTGTATGTTTCTTAAGTTGAAATGATCAGTGACAACGCAAGGCTTTCTTTTCAACGGAGGGACATGCATACGAATGTTACAATATTTAAACGTGTTTTTGATCGTGTTCACGTTAAGTGAGGATTCCGTTTCTACAGATGGAGATGCAAATGAGAAATAAACAGGACCATTGCTTAGGATTCAAAATATTGTATAAAAGAAAGCGAGCCTTTCAACTGAAGAAATGAATTGACTGATGACAGCTCAATCACATTTAGTTATGTTGCTAGTTAGGTTGAAAACCCGCCACAGGGTGTCTGGTAAGAGACTGGTCAGTAGATGTCCGATATTTGGGAATAACCCGTTTATTTGTCACCACATCAACTCAGATAACAAAGTAGTTGTCCTTAATCAAGGTGTATAAGTAGGTGTGGTTTTTCTATGGTAACAGAAAATATAGGCAATTGTAAACGTACATAATAATAACATTAAATATTTTAAAACAGGTACATGATGAGTATGAACAAAATATGGAAATGAGATTAATAAAGAAAGAAAAACAAACTTGCTATGCCATACATTAAATTACACTCTAAACAGTTTGATCTGCGTCTCATAGTTTGTCAGCGGTGCTCTGTCTGGGCTTGTTACACGCACATGCATTAAGTAGTTTACAACTTCAGAATACCTCAAACGCAGTCTTTAACAATTGAAATGCATCAAACACTGATGAAATATACATAGATTACATCAATATGAACAACTAAGTAGATATATAACATCCTATATACAGCACAACATCGTTACTCCTATAATTAACCTCAACGAGCTAATGCTCGTTATAACGGCAAACTAAATATTGAACAGGTCTAGGATTGCACATATGATTGCTAGAAATCAAGTATAATTCATTTACTTTGCATTGACGCAAAACACCCATGAAATTAACAACTAAAATGTTATTTACAACGGCAAAAATACAGCGTTAGTGCTCCGACAGAATCAACTCTCGACTTCACACAGAGCACTGTGGGCGGGATGTTCGCATGCACGTAGATCAGCGAACGCTGATTGGCTGCTATGCTGTATGCTGTGCGTCGATCAATCTCGGCAAAAGAAAAAGATTTATGTCAGAAGGCATATTACTAGTTGTAGGAGCCTAATTTTGCTTTTGTTCAGTGACAATTATTGCATGTTATGTGTTGCATTTCAATATTTGAATATTTGTGTTTGATTGTAACTTTCTTTCTTTGTGTATACTAATTAGATAAATATTCTCCATATTTACATTGAAATATGTTATACGTAAATTGTGCACTGGCCATTTAAGAATTCTGACTGTAAGGGAGGGTTGTGCGTCCTTTGTAGGAAATATAGTGGAGTCGCACAGTTTTCTTTTACCGCATCCGTGATATTTAGGATTTAAGATTATATTTTGTTTCCTTTCTTTTCTTTGTTTGATTTACTAACGAGTCTGGATTAAAGGAAGAATTTACATGAAGAAAACGGTGCATGTGAATTGTTTTTATTGGACACGGAGCGAGTTGACTGAAATTCTTGCGATGCGCACTCACATTAGTAAAGAAAACTAACTCCAGATGGATAAGGACGTGTTTGACACGAGGATATAAGGATGTTTTTAAGGAACAATGGATCTTGAAGTGTATGCCAGGTGGAGTTTCGTTGGAAAAGGAAGTGCAATTATTACCTCTGAGGTGCGCGATTATCTACATGCGATCTAACGGCGCTATTTAATCCAGGAAGATTTCTGAGGTAAAAACTGAAACGTGACTGAACAGTTCAATAAATAATATAAGTACAATGACTTGATTTGATGTTGGAGCTTAAATAAGTGATGATATTATGAAGAAAACTGAGGATTGTACTCGTACTAAAAGATCAGTAAAAATGACTGAGAAAGCAAAGGAAGAAAAGTTGCAAAGACTTGTGCAATCAAGGAAAACTAAACTAGCTCAGCTCACAAGTAAATCTAAGGAAATTGAACAATTAATGGATGATGCTGCACATTTTGACACTGTTCGAATTAATTTAGAAACTGAATACAAAGATTTGCATAAAGATTTCTGTCAGCTGAATCATGCTATTGAGGAATTTATGTCTGATGAAGATTATGCAAAGGACCAGCATACATGGTTTGAACCAAGAGCCTCCTCATGTGAAAGATTTATTAATGCAGTCAACAAGTGGATGAAACAGGTTGCAGAAAATGCTGAGCAATCAATACAGTGTGATCTAGAAGTTAATCCTGAGGATAGCATTTCCTCTGTGTCAGTGACTTCAAGTAAGACGCATAAGAAACATGGATCAGATGGCAGATCTACAACTTCTACAACTTCTTCTGCACGTATATCCGCTGAAGTAGAAAGAGCTGCACTACTTGTAAAACATGCTGCATTGAAGAAGAAACAAGCTATTGAACGACAAGAAGCTGAACTAAAGGCTAAAAAGAGGAATTTGAGCTAGAAGTGGCCCTTGCAGCATCAAATGCAAAAATGAAAGTTATTAAGCAATATGAAAGCAGTCGGTCTTCATCTGTGTGTCACAACGAAATAGATCTGGAGTCAGGTAGAATAACAGCTCATGAAGATGAACTGAAACAAGAAAGTCTGCTTGATAATGTGTTTCAACCTCTATGGCCACAGTCAACTAAACCCATCCCAAGAGAGCTTTCTTCAAGTAGAGAGGGAGACGTAGTTGATACATTATGTAATGCCATGGAGCGGCAAGCCAATATCACTGAGTGCTTAGTGAAGCATCAAAAAATGTCCATGCTTCCTTCAATTGACATACCCATTTTCAAAGGAGATCCTCTTGATTATAAGCTGTTCATTCGGGCCTTCGAACATGGTGTTGAGGATCGTACTGATTATGATAAGGACCGTTTGTACTTCATGGAACAGTACACAATTGGAAAGCCGAAGGAATTGATTCAGTAGTTGTCTACATATGAACCCAGCTGAAGGCTATCTTAAGGCAAAGCAGCTTCTGAGAGAGCATTTTGGAAATGAGTATCAGATTGCAGTAGCATATATGAACAAAGCTCTACATTGGCCCTCTATCAAGCCAGAAGACGGAGAAGCACTTCACTCCTTTTCATTGTTTCTGTCAGGATGCTGCAATGCAATGTCAGATATAACTTACATGGAAGAGATGGATAACGCAGCAAACCTGAGAGCCATTGTGGTGAAACTTCCATACAAATTAAGAGAAAAATGGCGATCTGTGGCATGTGAAAAACAAGAAAAGCAAAATGCTAGAGTGAAGTTCAAAGATTTAGTTGATTTCATTAGCAAGCAAGCAAAGATTTCTCTTCATCCAGTGTTTGGAGACATAAAGGATAGTTCAACAACAAAAGGACAAGATAGGTTACATGCAGAAGCAAGTGCTTATAAAAAGGCTGTAACAAAAAGGGTCTTCACAACTAGTGCTGTACCAATTGACAGAAAGGTTGAAGATGACGAGAGACTTTCAGTTCAAAGATCACAAAATAAACATCCAAGCAGCCAGAAAAAGTCATGTCTTCTTTGTAAAGGACTGCAACACAATCTAGAATCTTGTAGAAGTTTGAGAAGCAAGACACATCAGGAGAAAATTGACTTTTTGCGAAGCAAGGGCTTGTGTTTTGGCTGTTTAAAGCATGGTCACATGAGTAAACAATGCAAAGAAAGACTTAGCTGCAGTGAATGTTCTTTGCCTCATCCAACCATACTGCATATGAAACAGAAGGAAATTCCACGTCCTCAGGAAGATAGAATGGATAACTGTGATAGAAAGTCTGTTACAAGTGCATTCATTTGTGCAGAAAAGGACAACAGTGAAGTCATAGATTTTTGTGAGAATGACTGTACTTTGTCAATTGTTCCTGTACAGGTCAAGACAACGAAAGGTACGCATCTGGTCAAAACGTACGCCTTTCTCGACCCAGGTAGTTCAGATACTTTCTGTACTGAAGCTTTGATGTCTGAACTAAATGTGAATGGAAGAGAGACTGATATACTTCTGAGAACAATGGGGGATGAAAAACAAGTCAGAACTCACAAAGTGTCTGGGTTGGAGATTAGTAGGCTAGATGGTGATACATTCATTCAACTTCCAGATGTTTTCACACAGAGAACAATTCCAGTTCACAAGGGGAACATTCCACAGCAAAAGGATTTAGAGAGATGGCCATATCTTAAAGAGGTTTGTCTACCTAGCATCGAAGCAGAAATCGGATTGTTAATAGGATCTAATGTGCCTGAAGTCATGGAGCCTTGGCAGGTTATTAGTAGTAAAGACAATGGACCTTTTGCGGTAAGAACCAAGTTGGGCTGGACAGTTAATGGACCCCTCAGGAACAGTAATGACATAACAAGAAAAGGAAGGAATGTTCAAGTATCTGTAAATCGCATATCAGTAGCCAGATTAGAAGACTTGTGGCAACAGCAATTCAAGCAGGATTTTCCTGAAGCAGAAAGGGATGATCAGCTGGAAATGTCCAAGGAAGACCACCGATTTATGAAAATGATGTCTGAGTCAGCTAAACTTGTAGATGGTCATTACAGCTTGTGCCTGCCTTTGAAGAACAAGGCTACTCAGATGCCAAATAATCGAGTGATGGCTGAACAACGGGCTCTGAATTTGAAAAGGAAATTCATCAGAAATCCTGAGTTCCACACAGAGTATACGTCTTTCATGAACAGTCTCATCAGAAATGACTATGCTGTTAAGCTGACAGAAGACAATCACAAGCAAACAGATGACAACATATGGTACATACCTCATCATGGGGTGTACCATCCCGTCAAACAAAAACTGAGAGTTGTTTTCGATTGTGGGGCATCTTTTCAAGGGATGTCGTTGAACCAACAACTTTTACAAGGCCCTAACCTCACAAGTAATCTTGTCGGTGTCATTACAAGATTCAGACAGGAAAGTATCGCTATTATGGCAGATGTGGAAGCTATGTTCCACCAGGTTCAGCGTCCATGAAGAGGATTCAAATCTTTTAAGGTTCTTGTGGTGGCCTCACGGAGATTATAATGGAGACTTGGTGGAACATAAAATGGTTGTCCATTTGTTTGGCGCTAATTCTTCGCCCAGCTGCGCCTGCTTTGCTTTGAGGAAGTGTGCTGAAGATAATAGCACATTATTCAAAGCTGATGCTGTTGATGCTGTTCTACAAAATTTTTACGTAGATGACTGTTTATAGTCCACAGCCACTGAGACACAAGCCATAGAGCTGTATCATGGTCTACGAGCAATATGTTCCAAAGGAGGTTTCCGTCTGGTTAAGTGGACAAGCAACAGTCGTGCTGTTTTAACAGCTATCCCTGAGAATGAAAGGGCTGATGGAGTGAAAAACTTGGATCTTGACCAAGAAACACTGCCAGTGGAAAGAGCATTGGGCATCCATTGGAATGTTGAGTCAGACACATTTCAATTCAAAATAGTCATTAAAGATCGTCCACTCACTCGAAGAGGATTGCTCTCGATTGTCAGTTCTATCTATGACCCATTGGGGTTTCTTGCACCTGTAGTTTTACCAGCAAAGATGATCCTGCAGGACTTATGCAGACTGAAAATAGGATGGGATGATGATCTTCCAGAGCAAGTAAAGCAAAGTTGGACAGACTGGCTCAATGGGATTCATCAACTTGAAGAGTTCAAGGTGAATAGATGCATTCGACCAGCAGGGTTTGGAGAAGCTGTTGAGGCACAGCTACATCACTTCGCAGATGCGAGTGAGGATGCGTATGGTACAGCAAGTTATCTTCTTCTACGTAATCAACAGGATCATGTGCACTGTGCATTGATGATGGGGAAGGCTAGGGTTGCCCCTCTAAAAAGACCTACAATTCCACGAATGGAACTGACAGCTGCGACAGTTGCAACAAAAATGGATCTAATGTTACAAAGAGAACTACAAATGAAACTTAAACCTTCAGTCTACTGGACAGATAGCACAGTTGTGCTTAAATATCTCAGAAACGAGAGCACAAGATTCAGAACATTCGTGGCAAACAGAGTCACAAATATTCTAAAAATTTCAAAGATTGAACAATGGAACCATGTCGATACTGCATCAAATCCAGCAGATTGTGCCTCGAGAGGGCAGAAGGTTAACACTTTCTTGCTAAATGAAAAATGGATCTCAGGCCCAGAATTTCTTTACGAATTCACAGATGAGTGGCCAAAGAACATGGACCAAATGATGATCTCTGCAGATGATCCAGAGATCAAGAGGTCAGTGTTGGTCAATTCAATACAAGCCCAACACAATAACAGTTCAGTTATACAACTGATGAATAATTTCTCCTCTTGGATAAAGCTTCAGCGCATTGTAGCGTGGATGCTAAAATTGAAAACCATGCTGTTGGAACTTGTGCAAAAGAGAAAGACTCTTACTGCTGCAGAGACTTTAACCAACTCAAGTAAAAGCAAGCAGATTGTGGACAAAAAGATGCAAGATTTTAAAGCTAAATGGAAAGGAAGCACCATTTCTGTTGATGATTTGAAAGAGGCTGAGCTTGAAATAGTGAAATACTGTCAAAGAGAGAAGTTCACTGAGGAGATTTCAGCACTGCAAAGTGGACATGCGACAAAGAGAAGCAGTTCGATCTACAGATTAAACCCCCAGTTGCACAATGGAGTTTTACATGTCGGTGGAAGACTTAGCAATGCTGCTATGCCAGAAGAAAGTAAGCAACCTATGCTTATACCAAAGGATCTTCATGTCACCAACTTAATCCTCCAGAATGTTCATGAGAAAACAGGACATGGTGGTAGAAATCACATGATTTCAACACTGCAACAAAAATACTGGATACCTGGTGAAAAATCTGCAATCAGAAAAATGCTGGCAAGATGTGTTACTTGTCGTCGTTTACATTCCTCAACAGGAAAACAAATAATGGCAGACTTACCATCAGACAGGGTGTTGCCAGATGATCCACCTTTTACCAGAGTAGGTGTAGATTACTTTGGACCATTCATGGTTAAACGTGGAAGAACCCTTGTCAAGAAATATGGCGTTATATTCACTTGCTTAGCAATTCGTGCAGTGCACATTGAAGTTGCTTCTTCACTAGACACTGATTCCTGTCTAAATGCTATACGTCGGTTTGTAGCCAGAAGAGGACAAGTGAAAGTTCTCAGGTCAGACAATGGGACCAATTTTGTAGGTGCTGAGCGTGAGTTAAGGCAATCCATTGAAAAATGGAACAGTCAAAAGATTCAAGACCATCTCAGTCAGCAAGGAATTAAGTGGGTTTTCAATCCTCCCACTGGATCTCACCATGGCGGGGCATGGGAGAGATTGATACGCTCAATAAGAAAGATCCTTAATGCTACAATCAGAGAACAAGTTCTTGATGAAGAATGCCTTCAAACAGTTTTCTGTGAAGCAGAGGCTATAATCAACAGTCGTCCAATCACAGCAGCATCAAGTGATGTAAATGATTTGGAAGCTTTGACTCCAAACCACTTGTTGTTACTCAAGTCAAAATCATCGTTTCCTCCAGGACTGTTCGACAAAGACGACCTGTATTCTCGACGCAGATGGAAACAGGTTCAGTACGTTTCTGATCTGTTCTGGAAACGTTGGTGTCGAGAATACTTGCCGCAGTTGCAACAGAGACAAAGGTGGAATAACACGACAAGAAACTTCTCTGTTGGAGATATTGTTCTGGTAGTTGATGACTCCGCCCCCAGGAATTCATGGGTATTAGCAAGGGTCATTGAAACCATTCCTGATAAGAAGGGTCTTGTCCGACAAGTCCGCATTAAGACCAAAACTAACATTTTGGAAAGACCCATAACAAAACTTTGCCTGTTGCAGGAGGCAGAATGTAAATAGTGAAGGCAATACATCTATAAGAACCCAAATTTGCCTTACTTTGGACTTTAAGAATTCACTAAGGATATTAAAGTACTATGGCTCCTTCTGTTTAAATTTAAGTAATTGTTTCAAAGAGTTTGAGAACAATTAGTGGTCGGTAATGTAGGAGCCTAATTTTGCTTTTGTTCAGTGACAATTATTGCATGTTATGTGTTGCATTTCAATATTTGAATATTTGTGTTTTATTGTAATTTTCTTTCTTTGTGTATACTAATTAGATAAATATTCTCCATATTTACATTGAAATATGTTATACGTAAATTGTGCACTGGCCATTTAAGAATTCTGACTGTAAGGGAGGGTTGTGCGTCCTTTGTAGGAAATATAGTGGAGTCGCACAGTTTTCTTTACCGCATCCGTGATATTTAGGATTTAAGATTATATTTTGTTTCCTTTCTTTTCTTTGTTTGATTTACTAACGAGTCTGGATTAAAGGAAGAATTTACATGAAGAAAACGGTGCATGTGAATTGTTTTTATTGGACACGGAGCGAGTTGACTGAAATTCTTGCGATGCGCACTCACACTAGTAATGGCCTTTTTAACAGCCGCCCCCAGATTCGGTAAAGAGAATCTGTGCAATTAAGAAAAAGCCTCCAAGTAACAGATTGGTTTACAGTCATTCAGGAATGCTAGGCAATTGTATAATACGTGCTATTGGGCGTGTGTACGTCTTTGCACCCACCTTAACATTAGCCGTCCTCACTCTGCCATCAGCCCCAGGGAAGACTTCTGACACTCGTCCCACCAACCAAAGGGCTCGAGGCAACTGTGGGTCGACTATCATCACTGTGGTGTCAACTTGAACGTTGGATGTGTCACCTTGCCACTTCTGACGGCTTTGAAGACCAGGAAGGTAAAACCTCAGAAAGTGTCTCCAGAAGTGGTCTGCAAGAACTTGACTGTGACGCCATCACCGCTTGCTTAACAGCTCTGACTCTGGGTATACCACTGGAGGTAGAGAAGAATCCGGCCGCCCCATCAAGACAGAATTTGGAGTGATGGGGTCTGGATCAGCAATGTCAGAGGAAGTATAACCCAAGGGTTTAGAGTTTAGTATTCCCTCAATTTCTACCAACACTGTATCTAGTACTTCAAAGGTAACTGCCTGGGCTCCGATAGTGGCTGTCAGTGCTTGCTTAAGGGAGCGGATTTCTCGTTCCCAGCAACCTCCGAAGTGAGGAGCATTTGGGGGGTTGAAATGGAATTCGATCTGGTGTCTGGCAAGCTGTCCCTGAAGTTCAGGGGCAAGGGCTGCGAATGTTTCTCTGAGTTCCCTTTCTCCTCCCTTGAAATTTGTGCCCTGGTCTGATATGAGTTCGAATGGGGTTCCACGTCTGGCAGTAAAGCGTCTGAGGGCCATGAGGAAGGAATCAGTATCAAGGTTATGTAGTATATCAATGTACACTGCTCGAGTGGTTAGGCACTTAAAAATGATACCCCATTTCTTTTCAGTCCTCCTTCCGACCTTGACAGCATAAGGGCCGAAACAGTCCATACCTGTAGAATAGAATGCAGGTCAGTATAGTCGTAGTCTGGCTGCGAATGTTTCTCTGAGTTCCCTTTCTCCTCCCTTGAAATTTGTGCCCTGGTCTGATATGAGTTCGAATGGGGTTCCACGTCTGGCAGTAAAGCGTCTGAGGGCCATGAGGAAGGAATCAGTATCAAGGTTATGTAGTATATCAATGTACACTGCTCGAGTGGTTAGGCACTTAAAAATGATACCCCATTTCTTTTCAGTCCTCCTTCCGACCTTGACAGCATAAGGGCCGAAACAGTCCATACCTGTAGAATAGAATGCAGGTCAGTATAGTCGTAGTCTGGCTGGAGGGAGGTCTGCCATTTTGGGAATTTCTGGCTTCTTTCTCCATTTCTGGCACTCTACACATCTTCGTTGGTACCGCTTAACCGCTTCCCTAGCGGAGAATCCAGTACCTGCGGCGAAGTTCAGCAAATACTCTCTCACACCCTGGGTGGTGGAGTTTGGCGTCATAACTTTGTATGATGAGCTGTGTGATTGTGTGCTTCGGATCAAGAACGATTGGGTGTATAGCATCTCGCTCAAGATAGGGGCTTTGACGTAGGCGACCTCCAACTCGAATTAATTGGGTCTCACTGTCAAGTTCAGGTGCTAAGGCTTTTAAGCGGCTGTTATGGGTTAGAGGTTTACCACTCCTTAATTGTTCAAGGTCTAAGGGGAAAGAATCCTGTTGGGACTGTTGTAAAAGAGTGACTTCAGCATCTCTGTAGGCACTGGCTGTCAGGCTACCGGTGGCCGCCCTGTGAGAAGCCGTGGACTCTATCAACTCTTGGAAAGTTATATGTTGATCAAGGTTGGGGACTGAAGGGCTGGTTGTGAAGCATGCAAGTGTGCACAAACCTGTCTTGCGCAGTTCTTCTCCATCTACATCCACAGGATGTGGTATTTCAGGCCACGAACTTGGAGAGTCTTTTAAGAATGATGGTCCTTGATACCAGTGTCTATCTGGACCAAGCTCATTCAAGGACAGTCCCCGTGTGATATCATCAGCTGGGTTACTGGAAGATGGCACAAACCTCCATGTATGCTTCTCAGTGATATCTTGGATCTCTGCCACCCGGTGCCGACAAAGACCTTGAATCTACAAGATTCAGACTTGAGCCAGGTAAGGACTGTGGTTGAGTCAGTCCATAAGGTTACGTGATGAATGGGCAAGGTTAACTCAGCACTTACAACTTTGCCCAGTTGAGCGCCAGTTAGCGCAGCACAGAGTTCTAGGCGGGGTATTGATTGCTGTTTTTTGGCGCAACTTTTGATCTTGCTGTAAGGAAAGAGACCTCCACGTCCCCCTGCCGGTCTTCTGACCTTAAATAGCGACTGAACCATATGCCCATTCAGAGGCATCACAAAAGATGTGTATGTCTCGTTGACTTTTTCTTGGTCTTTGGCTGGACTGGTGTAAGACCTTGGGAAGGCAATGAATGGTAGAGATGATAACTCTGCCTCCCACTCTGTCCAAGCCTGTAGTAGATCAGGGGAAGGTTTGGATCATCCCAGTCCCTTTTTTGTCCCACAAGCGTTGGACTATGAGCTTAGCCCTGGTGGTGTACGGAATGAGGTAGCCCAGGGGATCATATTGACTGGCCAGCGTTCGGTAGATGTTACGCATAGTGATTTCAGCACTCTTTTGGGACGATACCGGTAGGAAATGGTGTCTGTTTGGTGGTTCCAAAGCAGTCCCAGAGTAGATTCTTGCGTATCTGTTTGGCCATGAGAAATCCAGAGCTCAGTACTGACTGATTTCAAATCTGAGGGCAGATGGTTTATGGTTGACGGCTGATTACTAGACCACTGTCTCAATTCGAAACCACCATCTACCAGTAGGTTCCCGATTTTGTCGGCGAAGTTTTTGGCTTCTGTCGTAGTAAAGCTTTGCAGGCAATTGTCGACATAAAAGGACTTCAAGACTGAATACCTGACATCTTCTCCAGGTTGGCTGTGATCAAGTACATGCTTTTGAAGGGCGTACACTGCGCAACAGGGACTGCAAGTGGTCCCAAAGGGAAGGACCTGCCACTCAAAAACACTAGGTTGTTCCTGTACATTGAGATCTCTCCAGAGAAAACGCAGTAGTGGTCTGTCCTCTGGGAGCAACCTGATCTGGTGGAACATCCCACGTATATCACTGCTGACTGCAATGGAGTGTTCCGGAACCTGAGCAGAACAGCGAGTAAAGACGGTCCCAGTACTGGTCCAGGGAGCAACAGCTCGTTGAGATTTTGGCCCTGATGTCGGAATGAACAATTAAAAACTACTCGGTCCTTCCCATTGTGATGGACCATATGGTGTGGGATGTACCATGATGAACCAGAGTCCTGTTCAGCATGCTGTTTCAGCTTTACCACATAGCCTGCTTGTTCCAATTTATAAATCTCTGCAGAGTAAGCAGCTGCTTGTTCTGAATTTTTCACCAATCGCTTTTCAGTGGCTCTCAGCTGTGAAATCACTGCCTGTTTGGGAGCATTAAGTTGTGGCATGGTTTTGACTCGCAAAAGAGGGGTGGCATATCTCTTTACCCCATCTACCTCAACCCTGACTGTTTTTTCATCCAGGAGCTCTATTGCCTCATGGTCTTGTCTGGATCTGGTACTGTTTTTTCACTGCGCCAAGGTAACACATCCATCTGCCAAAGTCTTTCAACATGCTTATAAAGATCTGTCTCAGAAGATGAAGTTGCGATGAAAAAGCAGCGTTGTTCATTGGTCTCCATTTGGAGATGCTGCACAGGACCCTGCAATGTCCAGCCAAGTCGTGTCTTGATGGCAGCAGGACCCCTGGTGGACCAAAGCAGACCGGCCCTACTGGAGTAATAAGATGAGGGTAGTCTGAACCGATAAGTAGCACAGGACGGACATTGTCTAGATTGCGCAACGGAGCCCCTCAAGTGTTGATATTTCTCCCTTAATGCTCTGA
>NC_068320.1:31711-41711 GCF_025860055.1 Xyrauchen texanus
GACCGGGATGAGTCCCTATCAAATTGGCCATCATCCCACTCTCCAGGAAAGGCACTTGGCATGCCGCTTCTGTGCTCAGAGGAGATCCCCTCTCCTCCTGCCCGCTGGCCTGCTGTTCCCGTAGCCGGTGGTGGTAAGGGTGCATCTACAGGCGGCCAAAGTACGGTGGCGGCCGGGACCTCTTCCGTGTGACCCCGGCCCCCCCGTCCGAATAACAGCGCCCGGTACCCCTGCAGCTTTGATGTTACCATTTGCTCGCTGGCGTGGAGGGGAACCGTAACGTGTTTCCCCACCAGCAGGTTTCTTGTGGTCCAGATGGCATCCTTGATTGAGTTGAAAGTGAGCCAGAGCGAGGTAAAGTTTTTTGCTGTACAGTCCTTCAAGCCCTGGCCCACACCAAGGATGGCGAGCTTGTAATCCATCTGGACCCTACCCGCTGGCAGGCACGGGAAATACAGGGGGCCGGTCTTGGCCCACAGGTCCGCGCGGCAGCTGCACTCCCAGAGCAGGTGTCAGTACTGTCTCCGGGCACTACACCCCGGACGAGGGCAGACTGGATTCTTGGCCATGCCTCTGGAGTGCATCACCGCCCTGACCGGGAGGATCTCATGGGCCACCATCCACGCCATGTCCTTGTGCCTATTCTGGAGAGTTGGGTGGGCAGCATTTTTCCAAACATCTTTTGCCTCACCTAGTGTGAGGCCTGGGACTGGACTCACTGTTTCCCGGTCCTGCACAAAAGAGACAAGAGATTTGTGGTTGGTTAAAAGGGTGACATCTTGCGACTCTAAACAATTTCTTTTTAAAAACTTCTTGATAAAATCATATTCTTTTGGAAGATTAAAAGCCACTGGGGTTGTCAAATCTTTTTTAAAATCTTTAAAGCTCTCAGATAAGACCCCATCCAAAAGCGGGCCATGGCTGCAGTCTTATTTTCTGTGGATGGGGTCACCGCATAACCAATATGCAGGGCAGTGAAGCGGCTGGCTAAAAACAGGTGGGGGTCTGGGAGGCCTTTTCCCCATTTTCTGGTCTTTTCTTGATGACCTCCCTTTTCAGTCTTTCCCACCTGGACCCCCACAAGAAATAAAACACTGCCCTCTCCAGGTCTAGAAGAAAACTCCTAGGGGACTAAAAACAGAGCATGTAAGTAAAAGTAAGGGTAAAATCACTGCTTTAAATATTAAAACCTTTCCTTCTAGAGTCAATTGTCTTAGTCCCCAAAACCCCAGTCTTTGCCTGACTTTCCCTAGCATGTCAGTCCAATTTCCCGTCCTCCACCCTCATTGTCAAATTTAACCCCTAAAATTTTTAGCTCGGTCTCTTTAAAAACGACTTCAAGTCCACCTGTGTCAACGTTTCCCCAAGGCCCGAAAAAGCTGGGCCTCGGACTTACTTCTGTTGAGCTTGGCGCCCGAGGCCTGACCGTACCAGTCTGTCACATCCATTGCTCTTCTTACTGATAAAAAGTCTGTCGCTAAAAGGGTCACGTCGTCCATGTACAGCACACAGGTCGCCGTCAGTCCACCAGTCCCCGAACGTCTAGTCCTTTAATCCATTTATCCTTTCTCAAGATCTGTGCCAGTGGCTCAATGCACGCCACATAAAGGAGAGGAGATAAAGGGCATCCCTGACGGACACCACTACAGATATTTATCATTTTGGTTAAGTGCCCATTTACAAGAATTTTGCTGACTATGTCATTGTACAGCAGTCCCACCCAGGCTATGAACCTCCCTGGAAAACCCATTTTTGTCAGTACGTGAAACAAGTACTGGTGCGAGACACGATCAAATGCTTTTTCAAAATCTAAATTGAGGACTACTAGTGAAAATTTCTGTCCCTCGCATAACAGATGGCATCTCTAATCAGTACTAGGCTGTCCGTGATCTTCCTCCCTGGCACAGCACAAGCTTGATCCGGGTGGATTACGTCCTCTAAAACAGTCGACATACGTGTGGCTAAAATCTTACTAAAAAGCTTACAGTCAAAATTTAAAAGCGTAATCGGTCGCCAGTTCTTTAGGTCAGTCTTGTCTCCTTTTTGTACAACAATGAAACTGTCCCTATTCTAAAGCTGTCGGGAAGTCTGGTCAAAGTCTCAAATTCTTTAAAAACGGTCAATAATTCATGTGCTAAAATATCCCAAAAAGTCACATAAAACTCTAGGGGAGTCCGTCCATTCCTGGGGACTTCCCCTTTTAAAACTTTTAAGAGCCTTATGAATTTCTAAAATGTTAAAATCCTGGGATAAAAAACACCTTTGCCATTGACATTTTTCTCTAAAAACGCTAAAACTTCCCTTAAAGTGTCATTATCTACTCTTTTTTGCAATACAAATCTTCATAATATTTTGTGACCTCACTTAAAACTTCTTTTGTTGTGTGCACTTCCCTCCCTCCAGTTTTTAAAGATGTTATTACCCCTCCCCGTGTGATAATTTTTTAAAGAAATACCTGGTGCACTTTTCGCCTTCTTCAATGTCTCTTTCTCTGCTTCTTAAAATGACACCTTTGCTTCGTGTTTCACTTAAAACTGACATTTCCTTTTTTATTTTTTTATATCATCACTAAAATCCAAACCGTTATTTAAAAGGTTAAAATATCTCTGTAGTCTTTTTGCAGCCCCATCATGTGCCTTTTCCCTCTGTTTTTCTTATTTTTCCCTACCTTTCTAAAAAACTGTCTTGTCCTGGCCTTTACCATCTCCCACCACTGTGCTCGTGAATCATAAAAGTCTTGGAGGGTCTGCCATTGGCCGAACTGCTCCCTATATTCTCCAACTACTTCCTCATCTTCCAACAAGGAGCAGTTCAGCCTCCACAGCCCTCCCCCTACAGTCACACCGGTGGGGAGTGCAAGGGTGCAAGACAGCATCAAGTGGTCGGAAAAAAAGAGGGGGGTCAATGTTGCATCGGATGGCGGGCAGTCCCTTGTAAAAACATAGTCGATTCGAGAGGCTCTGGCCCCATCACCACTAAACCAGGTGAAGCCCTCCTCTCCTTGATGCATTTTTTAAAACAGTCGACTAGCTTAAAATCTTTGACTAAACCCTGCAATAAAACCGAAGTCTTGTCAGCCTTAAAATCCTCTCCAACCCTCTTTCTGTCTTTCTGCGTTAAAACACAGTTAAAATCCCCTGCCACTACTAGGGAACCCTACCTAACATGTGGGGCTGCAGGTCTTCTAAAAGCTCATACCTTTCATTTTTATCAGTAAAACCATACACATTTAAAATGTTAAAATCCTTGTCCAAAAAGTCATGTTTGCTAAAATTGCCCGCCCATCCCTAACCACAGTGCTACCCTTCACCACAATGTTGGGATTATTTATTAAAATGACAACACCGTCACATTTGTTTTGGTTGGATCCACTCCATAGTGAGGGACCTGGAGTCCACATCTCCTCCCACTTCCTATAATTTGTTAAAAAGGCAGAGCACACTCTTGCAATAAAAACACATCTGACTTACAAGACTTTAAAAAGGATAAAACACTCTGTGCTCGCAGAGTAGACCTCACACTTCTCACATTTATTGTAGAGATAGTGAGGGCCATGAGCAGTGTGATTAAAAGGTATGGGCTATTAAGAAACATTGTATATTAAAATCACAGAGATATAATTAAAATCATATTAAAACTTGTGACACTTACGTCTCCTTTAACCTGGAAGACCCAGGGTCAGGAGGGTAGGTGCTCGAAGCCTCCTGGGCTACAGAGAAATTCTCTTGCAGCTCTTTTGGCGACGATGATTTTAGCTTCACATGCAGAAAAGAGACCTCATTTGGGGATCCAAAAGGCCACACATGGTCCAGACAGCCCGAAAAGGAGCTGTCTGGGCACTGCATTGGCCTAAGCTTTTTTCCTCTGTTTCAAGCAAAGGGGATCCTGCGGGCCTTTTCTGCACTTGAGCGTTTGGGAGTGAACACCCAGTTTCACTCCCACTCGAAACCGTTTGGAGGGAGGAAACTGTTTCCTCCTCCCCTCCTCCATTTCTGATTCAATATTCTTTGGGGAGGGAGGAGTTTCCTCAACCTGTTCAGTACTCGGTTAGACTCCACCCCCATGACCGCCCCACTTCCTTCCTCCTGTCCAATCCCGGAGGCTGGCTGGGAATTTGAATTTCCCGCCAAAACCTCCGGTCCCGCCTCCTCCTCTCTAAGTATTATGGTTTTGTATGGTTGTGGGGCAGCCATTTTGTTTGCTTTTAATTTGTTGGCAAAGCTTTTAGGGCAATCTCTGTAGAGGTGGTTTGAATCTCCACAGAGGTTACACCGTCTGCCATTGGTACATTCCTCGAAACTGTGACCAATTTCTCTACACTTCCCACATATTATCTCTTGGCATGCTTCAGCAAGATGCCCAAATTTCGCACACTTCCTACACAACTTGGGCATCCCCTGATAATGAATGTAGCCTCTGTTCTCTCCCAACACAATCATGGAAGGTAGATGTTTCAGACCCTGGTAGCCCCGCGTCTTCCCATTGTTTAATGGGAATTCGCCAGGAGCATGTCCAAATGCCATCCTCATCCAACACTTTGACTGGTGGACCTCGAACAGTGCAAAATCTACCCAGCCAAATACAGATATCATCTCCAGTTACTGTTTCATTGAACATCCTGACAATCACAGTTTTAAATGTGTTGTCAGAAAGTTTCTCCGCAGAAAACATGGAAAACTGGGCCTTAACTGAATCAAACTTTTGCCAAAACCTACTCAACAAGGAAGCACTTTTGAAACTTAGGTCAAACCCTTTGTTCAGGGGCAGAGTCATTAAACAATTCAATTCATCAGGCTTAAAATTAAGGGTGTTTTGGATCAGCCTTCTGGAAAAGTCAAGCCGTGACATCTCCAGAAGCTTCCCCTCCACCTCCCTAAATAAAAACCGCACGCTGTGGTGCCTCCTTGTGCCAGCACGGGCAGCTGACATTTTGGAGGCACCAACAGGCTAAAATACACAATAAAAAATTTTACAATAAAAGACTTAAAACAGCAAATAAATTAACTCAAATAAGCAATAAATATGACACAAGATAAAAATAAAAAAACTTACCTTTTCAGTTGTCTGCAAAAGCTCGTTTCAAAATGTTCTCTCAATTGGAATAGCCCAAGGCCACAACAACGGCTAAAGGCTCCACCCAACTGAGAAGTCGATCGCTGTCTCCACCTTCAGAACTTAGCCAAAAGGCCGAGAAGCGATGCCGTAATCACTCTGTGAGAGGACGGCCGAAACGGAAAAGCGAGATGAGGTCATGGTGAGAGCGTCAAAGGTCACAAACTATCAAGTAGACATGGACGGTTTGACCAGTGCGGGACCAAACAAAATGGACCATGCCACTCCACGATGCAATATCAGCGTGCAACACTTTTCAGCGTAACAAGCAAAGCATTGTTCCCACCAAAAACGATCAAATGATACTTTATTGATGTCTTTCTCTCAGCTCGAAGGCCGCTGGAGTGCCGTTGGCCGAAACCCCGTGTGGAGGCCAAACTGATCTTTCTACTCACATTTGAACATTTGGGATGTATGTTTTCTTCTGCTATATTTTTGTGTGCCCTTCGCAATGTTATATTACACATTGGCTTTTCGTGTAAAGGGAACAATGTGTATGCATTGTCAATGTGTGCCCAACCAACGCTGACACCACACCTAGCTTTGTTTCTATGTCTCAGTGAAGGACGCTGAAGTCTCTTGTTTCAGAGTAGCTAATCAAACGCGGGGCCAGACAGACCTTTTTATTCTCTTATGAACGCAAATCGTGGCTTTTTTTCTTTTCTTTTCTTTTCTTTTTCGGATCCATTGGGTCCAAAGTTTAACTTTGGCTCTGTACTTTTAATAATTCAGGCTAATCTCGCTTTTCTCTTACACTGAACAGTGAGCTTGAAGTGAAGACGAAATCCTTTGTGAGCAAGTAGGAAATCCTGCGTGTTTAGGTGATGGCGTCCACTTCAGTAGCAGATACGGTTCTTTATTTCTATCTCTGTCGGATCGCTGAACGCCATATTTCCTTTGTCTTAGTTTGATACAGCGCTTCATTTCTATTTGTGAGCTCGGAGGATGCCGTGTGGTCTTTGTCTTAGTTTGATACAGCGCAAGAAAATTCAACTTGTGTAACAGAAATTCCAGTTTCAAAGTTCAGAAAAATAGGAGTCTGCTCTAAGAGATATTTAACATTTAATCTATACTGTTTTCACATTATTCATGAAAATATGTCATCGGTGGTAAACCATTTAGTTCCTGTTACATATATTTATTGAAATACTTAGTGGTATAGAGTTTGTGATGGAATTGACAGCAAATTAGAAAATTCTTCTTTTAAGAGAATTTGTCATTAGTGTTGTCGACACTTGCATTATTCGTTAAACAAAATTCAGTCATAAAATAATCAACCAAAGTCGAGTTGCCCTTTATGAATAATAATAATAATAATGACAATATGTTAAATAACTGTTTTACCCTCAGCTTTAATGGGAAAAGCTGAACTGATTATAAATGCTTTCTTTTTTTATTTGTATTTTTATTTTGGAAATATCCCTTTCACATGTAAGCACATCCTGGCGTTTAGTTTTTTTTAACCCAGTATTTATATGTCCATCTTCTGTTTCCTCCCTGTGCTTTCATATAATTGTTAATTGACTGAATTTTCCACTATTCTTAACATCAGTAAGATTGGAGGGAAAGCAGAATCCGTTGTCAGCATGTCTTTCTTCATCTTGTGGGGTTTTTAAAGATAGCATCATTGAACTTTAACGTTTATGTTTCTTACGTTGAAATGATCAGTGACAACGCAAGGCTTTCTTTTCGGAGGGACATGCATACGAATGTTACAATATTTAAACGTGTTTTTGAACGTGTTCACGTTAAGTGAGGATTCCGTTTCTATAGATGGAGATGCAAATGAGAAATAAACAGGACCATTGCTTAGGATTCAAAATATTGTATAAAAGAAAGCGAGCCTTTCAACATTGTTTAATGCTATCTTAAAATCTAAACAGTTCAAAACGAATGATCAGGTTGGCGTTTATGGGAAGCACCTCAATTGAGAGCACGCCCGACAAACACAACAGAGATAGTTTTCTTTTTTTAAACGAATGACCAGGGGAGAGCGCGGACGCAGTCCCCCACTACCAGAAATTATGCAGTCGAGATTCCCACATTTGGGGAATTCGCAATGGCCGAGCCTCACCCTGGGTGAACCACCTTCATGATCATAGTGTCTCCCCTACCAGGTAAGTATAAGTGCAAGGGTTTTGGGGCAGAGGGCCCATTCTCCTCTTTACCATTCATACCAACGTTGTCCTCATACACAAACAAATCATCCACAACTCCTAGTGCATGAATGCGCTTTGCAATTAAACAGGCGTGTACACAAACTTTAAACCCCAACTTTTATTGCTACCAAGTCTGTGTATTAGTTCTCTGCCTTGTGACAGTTTGTGGTCTCAGGAGTGAACGACAACAGCACTATACCATTCGCTTTCGGCCGACGAGTCGGCGTTTCGTTCACGGACACGCAATCACACACCTGAACAAGAGCTAAAGTAAAGATTCCTTATTTGCCCGCTCTCAGACGCTTATTGAATTAATGAACAAAGATCTCTGTCTTTCATAACAAATGTTGATCCCCCGAAAGGGAAGCGCACCGTGCCTGGAAATACTGCAATACCAAGTCGATACGTAGAGTGGACGGAGCAAGCCCCTCTTCCATCTCCCAGGCCCAAAAATCCATTTAATATATGGTCCCCGGATAGGGGACGTATCAGATATTAAACTGATAAGAACAGATTTTTTTTTTTTTTTTTTTTATTCCTTCACTAGGCAGATCTTATGTTACACAGCTCAAACAAAGAAAAAAGGTCATAGTCCCCAAATTACATAGATCCCCCCATGTTTACCTATATGTAAACACACAAATATAAATATACTGTATATAAAACATTAAGCAACATTCCCTCATTACGATTTCATACATACATTCTTTCTTCAACAACCCCGCCCCCCCAAAAAAACAAGATACATGTACATGTTTGTGAATCAATCCCTTCAATAACAAAAGTGCATACAGATATTCCCTAATATACCTGACCCCTAACAGCTACCAAAGTCCCCTCACGTGCCCAATCGTTCCTCCCTTTCAACCCACTCCCACTCTCGGTAACCCTCTCCATACCCTAACAGTTCTCTCTTCACCAAAGCCCTCCTTAAAAACTTGCACTTCCTTCCTTATCCTCCCCAGCAGCCAGCAAAACACCTTGTATGGTGCTATGCGGCACACTTTCTTTCTCAAGCAACCCCCCTCCATTCCCACAGAGCTCTTTTCCCTTCAGATATTACTCCCCACACTACCCTCCTCTTTTCTTTTCCTATACTGCCCAACCCCTGCCCATAAAGCACCAGCTCTCTTGTCAGCTCAGGACCCCCCCATTCCTCCCACCAGTCCCTGACCATCCCCCACATAGCGACTGCCCCTGGGCAAGACCAGAGGGCATGCGAGATGGTCTCCTCCTCATTGCAGCCAACTGGGCACAGCGGTACACCACTTTGTCCATGCCTGTAGAGGCGCTCTCTCACCGGCAGGCGTCCTAAGGCTGCCAGCCAGTTTAGGTCTTTACAGGCCCCTACCAGATAATATTCTCGCAGAGTCACCCACTCTATGTCATTAGAAGGCCGACTATATGAGGCTCTTTCAACCATCTCATCTCTCAGCCTGTCGTAGACTTGCCGGTGGTCAAGAATTACAGATTGGTCCAGACACCACCTGTTTTGTGCTATCCAAGTCGCCACCTTCTGATAATGCTCTGGCCTCTCTATGGACCACGGCCTCATGCTGCTCCAAAGAGTCAGTCTCCTCAGAGGGAAGCCCAGCCAGAACCTTGCCAGAAGGTGTGCCCTGTGCTCCTCACATTCTACCACCAACTTAGCTGCGAAGGATGCAATAAGTGCAATACCTCTCAGAGGGATGCAAGGCACCCCTCTCCCCCGTTCCTCAGATGCCTGCACATCTGGGCTCTAGCCACCAACTCCACCCCACTCCTCCATACAAATGAGAAGATCAACTTCTCCAATTCCCTCTCATACCGTGGTGGAGCCGGGTAGATGTAGGCCAGATGGTTCAGGCATGGGAGGAGATCTGTCCTTACTACCTCTACCCTACCCCATAATGACAGTTCTCTTCCCCTCCATCTCGTCAGCTTCCCTTTCACCTTCCTCACTCTGTTCTCCCAATTGGCCTGGGCACTGTTTTCCCTGTAGAAAAACACCCCTAGTATCTTGAGACCATCAGGGCAAAGGCTAAAACCCCCAGGGGCCTCCACCCTACCCCGCCATCTTCCTGCGAACATGACAGAGGATTTTTCCACATTCACCTTGGCACCCGTTGCCCTGCTGAACCTCAGTATTGTGTTACTGGCTACCTCAAAGTCCCTATCGGAGGTCAGGAAGAGGGTCATGTCATCCGCATACAGGGCCACTTTTACACCCTCCCTTTGCACCCAGGCAGGTGCAACCCCATCAAAGAAGGTTCAGAGCGCAGGGCTGCCGCCAGGGGCTCGATCGCCAGAATGTACAGTAGAGGCGACAGAGGGCACCCCTGTCTCACCCCCCCTAGTTGCCTCACTGGTTCAGAGAGACAGCCGTTCACCCCTACTCTACTAAACGCTCCCTCATAAAGCAACCTTACCCAGGCCCTGAAGCCCGACCCAAAGTTCAGTCGCTCCAAAACTGTGGCCAGAAATCTGTGGCTCACTCTGTCAAAGGCCTTTTCTTGGTCAATGCTCAAGAGTGCTAAAGGCAGGTTACGTTGCTCCACCCAGCAAACACAGTCTCTGGTCAGTGCCAAATTCAGAGTCCCTGTTCTACCCGGTACCCCACAAGTCTGGTCTGAATGGATTACCGATCCTATCACCCTCCCTAAACGTAAGGTCAATGCCTTAGCCAGTATTTTATAATCGACTGCCAGGAGGGTGATGGGCCTCCAGTTCGCCAGGTTCTCCTTGGGCCC
>NC_068320.1:42211-77211 GCF_025860055.1 Xyrauchen texanus
GAAACAAGAGACTTCAGCGTTGTAAGCCCGTTTATCGGTCCAATGACGGTCTCCAATAATACGGGTGAAGGTCTCTGCGCGTTACAATCTTTCTTGTACGCAACACAACAATATTAAATGAAATACATTTTCTCTTATGTATTATCTCGTAATTTCATCTGACTCCATAAATGAAAAAGGTTTTTAATGATATCTGAGTATCATTAAAAGTGAGCGAATGTTTGATTATTCCTTTAACTCCTTTAATTATATTTTACCCATTTAGATTAAGAAACTATGTCGCTTTGAGGTCCTCGCGTGTTTTTCTCTACACCGCGGGTCTCACGATCACAAGCGGCCAGTATTGGATCATCAAACAGAGGTAATTGCTATATACCTGAGATCGGTCACGTTCACGTATACACAATCAAAGATACTTCAGTATAGCCCCATGGAATTGCATACACTTGAATGTAATTTAACGTTTTCTTCAGTAGAGGTCACAGCCACTATTACAGATGTAAGTTGACCAACATAACTTCTCTTATAATAGCTTTGGATTGGCCATGCGTGGTTTCCCACGTACACTTATCTGGAGAAACATCAAATTAAAACAGAGGTAAGACACCCAGATTTAGATTGGTCAAGCAGCGTTTGCTGCTCTAAACGGAAATTCCCTTTTTGTCTTTGCAAACCAAGTACACTTGAATCAATGCCAAATATTAGTCGTCACTAATCTGACGCAGACTTGCGGTAACATACGAATCGTTTAATCTGTTTGGGAAACACAATGTCAGAGTCAGTCAGAATAAAATCAAATGTTGACAATTTATTGACCAGGTAACATAATCAATTCCAATTAGACATTGATAAGTCAAAGTTAGACATTTTATCAAAACATAAGAAATACGAATTGCAATCACCTGAAATAAACTACAAACAGTAAACTGTTTGGGATCGTCTGATTACAGAGAGCCCTGAGCAATGTGTCGCCTCTCCTTAAATACCCAGATAATTCAACATGCTTACCAAATGGTGGTGTCTGTCATTATAATTAGATTTTGGTCCCCTGTTGAGGGGGTTCCTGTAGATTAACATACAGGAGGTATGGAGGATCTGGGGGAGGGCACACCTTTAAGGGGCACACCAAATTTCACATATTGTATAACTTCTTTTAGCTTTTCATTATGGCTGGGAGGATGAGACCAGTTTACCAGGCGCACTGAGAGACTTTAAATGATACCAAACATGTTATAGTTACTTTTTGTACACACTTCACATTGCATAGGTTTTTAGTGAGCTTTAAGTGAGGAGGAGGAGTAAGATGAAGATACTTTAGAAGGGAGGTGTTAGCTGCACAGTATGTTGCATCTCGGATGTTGCTGTTACATCTGCAGAGAGAGTTCAGATGTTAATTCTCATGAGAGCCTTTTGTTTTCTCGAGGAGTAGCCCAAACTCACTGGCACCCGCCTTACAGCGCCCTTCACTGAGACATAGAAACAAAGCTAGGTGTGGTGTCAGCGTTGGTTGGGCACACATTGACAATGCATACACATTGTTCCCTTTACACGAAAAGCCAATGTGTAATATAACATTGCGAAGGGCACACAAAAATATAGCAGAAGAAAACATACATCCCAAATGTTCACATGTGAGTAGAAAGATCAGTTTGGCCTCCACACGGGGTTTCGGCCAACGGCACTCCAGCGGCCTTCGAGCTGAGAGAAAGACATCAATAAAGTATCATTTGATCGTTTTTTGGTGGGAACAATGCTTTGCTTGTTACGCTGAAAAGTGTTGCGCGCTAATATTGCATCGTGGAGTGGCATGGTCCATTTTGTTTGGTCCCGCACTGGTCAAACCGTCCATGTCTACTTGATAGTTTGTGACCTTTGACGCTCTCACCGTGACCTCATCTCGCTTTTCCGTTTCCGGCCGTCCTCTCACAGAGTGATTACGGCATCGCTTCTCGGCCTTTTGGCTAAGATCAAGTGTAGTATCTGTTCTTATCAGTTTAATATCTGATACGTCCCCTATCCGGGGACCATATATTAAATGGATTTTTGGGCCTGGGAGATGGAAGAGGGGCTTGCTCCGTCCACTCTACGTATCGACTTGGTATTGCAGTATTTCCAGGCACGGTGCGCTTCCCTTCGGGGATCAACATTTGTTATGAAAGGCAGAGATCTTTGTTCATTAATTCAATAAGCGTCTGAGAGCGGGCAAATGAGGAATCTTTACTTTAGCTCTTGTTCAGGTGTGTGATTGCGTGTCCGTGAACGAACCGCCGACTCGTCGGCCGAAAGCGAATGGTATAGTGCTGTTGTCGTTCGCTCCTGAGACCACAAACTGTCACAAGGCAGAGAACTAATACACAGACTTGGTAGCAATAAAAGTTGGGGTTTAAAGTTTGTGTACACGCCTGTTTAATTGCAAAGCGCATTCATGCACTAGGAGTTGTGGATGAATTGTTTGTGTATGAGGACAACGTTGGTATGAATGGTAAAGAGGAGAATGGGCCCTCTGCCCCAAAACCCTTGCACTTATACTTACCTGGTAGGGGAGACACTATGATCATGAAGGTGGTTCACCCAGGGTGAGGCTCGGCCATTGCACTTCGGTTGTGCTGACCCTTGCGAATTACCCAAATGTGGGAATCTCGACTGCATAATTTCTGGTAGTGAGGGACTGCGTCCGCGCTCTCCCCTGGTCATTCGTTTAAAAAAAAAAACTATCTCTGTTGTGTTTGTCGGGCGTGCTCTCAATTAAGGTGCTTCCCATAAACGCCAACCTGATCATTCGTTTTGCACTGTTTAGATTTTAAGACAGCATTAAACAATGTTGATGTTAAAAAGGCCATTACTAGTAATATGCCTTCTGACATAAATCTTTTTCTTTTGCCGAGATTGATCGATGCACAGCATACAGCATAGCAGCCAATCAGCGTTCGCTGATCTACGTGCATGCGAACATCCCGCCCACAGTGCTCTGTGTGAAGTTGAGAGTTGATTCTGTCGGAGCACTAACGCTGTATTTTTGCCGTTGTAAATAACATTTTAGTTGTTAATTTCATGGGTGTTGTGCGTCAATGCAAAGTAAGTGAATTATACTTGATTTCTAGCAATCATATGTGCAATCCTAGACCTGTTCAATATTTAGTTTGCCGTTATAACGAGCATTAGCTCGTTGAGGTTAATTATAGGAGTTATCACGGCTTTGTAACGATGTTGTGCTGTATATAGGATGTTATATATCTACTTAGTTGTTCATATTGATGTAATCTATGTATATTTCATCAGTGTTTGATGCATTTCAATTGTTAAAGACTGCGTTTGAGGTATTCTGAAGTTGTAAACTACTTAATGCATGTGCGTGTAACAAGCCCAGACAGAGCACCGCTGACAAACTATGAGACGCAGATCAAACTGTTTAGAGTGTAATTTAATGTATGGCATAGCAAGTTTGTTTTTCTTTCTTTATTAATCTCATTTCCATATTTTGTTCATACTCATCATGTACCTGTTTTAAAATATTTAATGTTATTATTATGTATGTTTACACTTGCCTATATTTTCTGTTACCATAGAAAAACCACACCTACTTATACACCTTGATTAAGGACAACTACTTTGTTATCTGAGTTGATGTGGTGACAAATAAACGGGTTATTCCCAAATATCGGACATCTACTGACCAGTCTCTTACCAGACACCCTGTGGCGGGTTTTCAACCTAACTAGCAACATAACTAAATGTGATTGAGCTGTCATCAGTCAATTCATTTCTTCATGGTCCTTCGAGCCGGATGAAACTTGCTACAGGCTTATAAGATGTCAGCACACGCAGAAGATGAGCCAACTGGGCGTGTCAGAAGGAAGACTGCCCTTCCCGCCCGATATGAAGATTATGATCTCACTGGTTTCTCCCTGCCTAAGCTCTTGTATCCCGAACCCGTGTCACCAATCACTCAGATGCCCTCCTATCGGTCAGAGGGTGAAACCCAACATGAGGGTGCAATGGCATCCGATCCAGTACAGATCCTAGGTGATGAGCCCCTTAGCTCAGAAGAATGGTCCGACACTGAACTAAGCAGGTCTGAGAATGACATTCTCAAGCGAAGAAATATTACTTCTCGCCATGCAAATAGGAACGTGTTTCGCACTGTCAATCCGATCCAGCATGAAAGGGATGCATTGCAGCAGACAAATCAGCAATTGCACAAGAGCTCTCTCAACTTAAGCGGCAGATGCAGCAGCTACAGATTCAGGTAGAACAACAACGGCCTGTGGCTCAACCGCTACCATCTGTTATTCCTGCCCGTCAGTCATACACTAGCCAGCCTATTCCTGCACCACGTCGTGTAAAGAACATGCAGTCAGCTGAGAGAAGTTTTAGGCCTGTGCCAGCACCACGCTTCAGACAACATGATATCAACTCAGATCATGAACATTCTTCTGCTCCTGTGGCTGATCTCAGAGACAACGATTACTCCCCTATGACATTCCATGTGCCCAGCCATCCAGTTGGGAGGTTCCAAAGGAGGAGGAATTTTACCAACCTGAAAGAGAATATCAACCCCCATATGAGAGAGCGTGTGCAACCTCTACACCTTATGATTCTGCCTGGCGCCAAAGAACGGCCCATAGCTCACAGAGTAAAGTGCGCCAGTTTGAGCCAGAGTCAATGTACAGAGGCCCTACTCCCACCATACCAGATTTTGTACATCCAGACCCGAGAGAGTTCTCACGTTTGAAGATCGCCTTAGAGAATACACTCCCTGCTAATGCCACAGAGAGGTTTAAATTTCAGATTCTCACAGACCATCTCAAGCTAGAAGAGGCACTACTCATCGCTGATTCTTACAGCCATTCTCAATACCCCTTCACAAGAACAATGGACGCTCTGGATCAGCAGTTTGGTCAGCCACACCAGCTTGCATTACAACGAATAGCAGAACTTATGGATGGCCCAAATATCAGCAGCGGAGACATAAAAGCCTTCAGACTGTTCAGCACTTAAAGTTCGGTCACTCGTTGGCATGCTGGGGCAACTCGGAAAGAAGGGCAACTTTGAATTACAGTGTGGTTCTCATGTCTCCAGATTATTAGGAAAATTACCTCATGATCTCAGGTCAAGTTTTCGCCGGTTTGCACATCCACACAGTGTTCGATTCCAACACTTCTAGATCTTTCTGAATGGTTGGAGTACGAAATCCAAGTGCAGGATGACACATCAAGATTTGTAACCAGCCAACGTAAAGGGCCTACTGCACGGACCAGAGAGATAATCAAAGACCACAAGTTTTCTCATAAGAATACTAACATTCTGCTCAACACTGAGAAAGCTCTGCTTGACACAATGACATCATCTACGACCTGGAAAGCTGGATCAAAGCCTTACTGCCCCTACTGTGATAATACTAAGCACTCCTTGAATAACTGTCCAAATTTCAAGCAACTCACCACCAATCAGAAGCGTAACTGGATCAAGGAGAACAATCGGTGTTGGCGCTGTGGCAGGAACCATCAAGCAACGGAATGCAGTCTGAAGATGCGCTGCAAGCAGTGTAACAGCCGACATTTGCTAGTTCTTCATGACATTACAGTGAGAAGTGCGGAGAGATCACAGACTGTGCAAAACAAAGCTGCTACCACAACTACCAATTCCTGTCTTCTGAATACCATGAATGAGATTCTTCTCATAAGAAAACCTCCTGCCAGCCGAAAAGTCCTACTGAAGATCAGTAAAGTAATCCTCAGGAATGGAAAACACAGCATGACTGCCTATGCCATTCAAGATGACGGGTCAGAAAGAACCATCCTTCTACACAGTGCTGCTCAGCAGCTTGGCCTCAAAGGTAACCCAGAAGACCTACCACTCCGCACAGTCAGGCAAGAGCTCCAGGTCCTTAGTGGTGCAGCGGTGTCATTCTCTATCTCCCCACTGTCGCAGCCTAAAAAGATATTCCACATTAAAGGTGCATTTACAGCCCAGCAGCTGAGCCTGGCTGAACATACGCATCCAGTCAGAGCATTAAGGGAGAAATATCAACACTTGAGGGGCTCCGTTGCGCAATCTAGACAATGTCCGTCCTGTGCTACTTATCGGTTCAGACTACCCTCATCTTATTACTCCAGTAGGGCCGGTCTGCTTTGGTCCACCAGGGGTCCTGCTGCCATCAAGACATGACTTGGCTGGACATTGCAGGGTCCTGTGCAGCATCTCCAAATGGAGACCAATGAACAATGCTGCTTTTTCATCGCAACTTCATCTTCTGAGACAGATCTTTATAAGCATGTTGAAAGACTTTGGCAGATGGATGTGTTACCTTGGCGCAGTGAAAAAAACAGTAGCAGATCCAGACAAGACCATGAGGCAATAGAGCTCCTGGATGAAAAAACAGTCAGGGTTGAGGTAGATGGGGTAAAGAGATATGCCACCCCTCTTTTGCGAGTCAAAACCATGCCACAACTTAATGCTCCCAAACAGGCAGTGATTTCACAGCTGAGAGCCACTGAAAAGCGATTGGTGAAAAATTCAGAACAAGCAGCTGCTTACTCTGCAGAGATTTATAAATTGGAACAAGCAGGCTATGTGGTAAAGCTGAAACAGCATGCTGAACAGGACTCTGGTTCATCATGGTACATCCCACACCATATGGTCCATCACAATGGGAAGGACCGAGTAGTTTTTAATTGTTCATTCCGACATCAGGGCCAAAATCTCAACGAGCTGTTGCTCCCTGGACCAGTACTGGGACCGTCTTTACTCGCTGTTCTGCTCAGGTTCGGGAACACTCCATTGCAGTCAGCAGTGATATACGTGGGATGTTCCACCAGATCAGGTTGCTGCCAGAGGACAGACCACTACTGCGTTTTCTCTGGAGAGATCTCAATGTACAGGAACAACCTAGTGTTTTTGAGTGGCAGGTCCTTCCCTTTGGGACCACTTGCAGTCCCTGTTGCGCAGTGTACGCCCTTCAAAAGCATGTACTTGATCACAGCCAACCTGGAGAAGATGTCAGGTATTCAGTCTTGAAGTCCTTTTATGTCGACAATTGCCTGCAAAGCTTTACTACGACAGAAGCCAAAAACTTTGTCGACAAAATCGGGAACCTACTGGTAGATGGTGGTTTCGAATTGAGACAGTGGTCTAGTAATCAGCCGTCAACCATAAACCATCTGCCCTCAGATTTGAAATCAGTCAGTACTGAGCTCTGGATTTCTCATGGCCAAACAGATATGCAAGAATCTACTCTGAGACTGCTTTGGAACCACCAAACAGACACCATTTCCTACCGGTATCGTCCCAAAAAGAGTGCTGAAATCACTATGCGTAACATCTACCGAACGCTGGCCAGTCAATATGATCCCCTGGGCTACCTCATTCCGTACACCACCAGGGCTAAGCTCATAGTCCAACGCTTGTGGGACAAAAAAAGGGACTGGGATGATCCAAACCTTCCCCCTGATCTACTACAGGCTTGGACAGAGTGGGAGGCAGAGTTATCATCTCTACCATTCATTGCCTTCCCAAGGTCTTACACCAGTCCAGCCAAAGACCAAGAAAAAGTCAACGAGACATACACATCTTTTGTGATGCCTCTGAATGGGCATATGGTTCAGTCAGCTTATTTAAGGTCAGAAGACCGGCAGGGGGACGTGGAGGTCTCTTTCCTTACAGCAAGATCAAAAGTTGCGCCAAAAAACAGCAATCAATACCCCGCCTAGAACTCTGTGCTGCGCTAACTGGCGCTCAACTGGGCAAAGTTGTAAGTGCTGAGTTAACCTTGCCCATTCATCACGTAACCTTATGGACTGACTCAACCACAGTCCTTACCTGGCTCAAGTCTGAATCTTGTAGATTCAAGGTCTTTGTCGGCACCGGGTGGCAGAGATCCAAGATATCACTGAGAAGCATACATGGAGGTTTGTGCCATCTTCCAGTAACCCAGCTGATGATATCACACGGGGACTGTCCTTGAATGAGCTTGGTCCAGATAGACACTGGTATCAAGGACCATCATTCTTAAAAGACTCTCCAAGTACGTGGCCTGAAATACCACATCCTGTGGATGTAGATGGAGAGGAACTGCGCAAGACAGGTTTGTGCACACTTGCATGCTTCACAACCAGCCCTTCAGTCCCCAACCTTGATCAACATATAACTTTCCAAGAGTTGATAGAGTCCACGGCTTCTCACGGGCGGCCACCGGTAGCCTGACAGCCAGTGCCTACAGAGATGCTGAAGTCACTCTTTTACAACAGTCCCAACAGGATTCTTTCCCCTTAGACCTTGAACAATTAAGGAGTGGTAAACCTCTAACCCATAACAGCCGCTTAAAAGCCTTAGCACCTGAACTTGACAGTGAGACCCAATTAATTCGAGTTGGAGGTCGCCTACGTCAAAGCCCCTATCTTGAGCGAGATGCTATACACCCAATCGTTCTTGATCCGAAGCACACAATCACACAGCTCATCATACAAAGTTATGACGCCAAACTCCACCACCCAGGGTGTGAGAGAGTATTTGCTGAACTTCGCCGCAGGTACTGGATTCTCCGCGCTAGGGAAGTGGTTAAGCGGTACCAACGAAGATGTGTAGAGTGCCAGACATGGAGAAAGAAGCCAGAAATTCCCAAAATGGCAGACCTCCCTCCAGCCAGACTACGACTATACTGACCTGCATTCTATTCTACAGGTATGGACTGTTTCGGCCCTTATGCTGTCAAGGTCGGAAGGAGGACTGAAAAGAAATGGGGTATCATTTTTAAGTGCCTAACCACTCGAGCAGTGTACATTGATATACTACATAACCTTGATACTGATTCCTTCCTCATGGCCCTCAGACGCTTTACTGCCAGACGTGGAACCCCATTCGAACTCATATCAGACCAGGGCACAAATTTCAAGGGAGGAGAAAGGGAACTCAGAGAAACATTCGCAGCCCTTGCCCCTGAAATTCAGGGACAGCTTGCCAGACACCAGATCGAATTCCATTTCAACCCCCAAATGCTCCTCACTTCAGAGGTTGCTGGGAACGAGAAATCTGCTACCTTAAGCAAGCACTGACAGCCACTATCGACTCAGGCAGTTACCTTTGAAGTACTAGATACAGTGTTGGTAGAAATTGAGGGAATACTAAACTCTAAACCCTTGGGTTATACTTCCTCTGACATTGCTGATCCAGACCCCATCACTCCAAATTCTCTCTTGATGGGGCGGCCGGATTCTTCTCTACCTCCAGTGGTATACCCAGAGTCAGAGCTGTTAAGCAAGCGGTGATGGCGTCACAGTCAAGTTCTTGCAGACCACTTCTGGAGACACTTTCTGAGGTTTTACCTTCCTGGTCTTCAAAGCCATCAGAAGTGGCAAGGTGACACATCCAACGTTCAAGTTGACACCACAGTGATGATAGTCGACCCACAGTTGCCTCGAGCCCTTTGGTTGGTGGGACGAGTGTCAGAAGTCTTCCCTGGGGCTGATGGCAGAGTGAGGACGGCTAATGTTAAGGTGGGTGCAAAGACGTACACACGCCCAATAGCACGTATTATACAATTGCCTAGCATTCCTGAATGACTGTAAACCAATCTGTTACTTGGAGGCTTTTTCTTAATTGCACAGATTCTCTTTACCGAATCTGGGGGCGGCTGTTAAAAAGGCCATTACTAGTAATATGCCTTCTGACATAAATCTTTTTCTTTTGCCGAGATTGATCGACGCACAGCATACAGCATAGCAGCCAATCAGCGTTCGCTGATCTACGTGCATGCGAACATCCCGCCCACAGTGCTCTGTGTGAAGTTGAGAGTTGATTCTGTCGGAGCACTAACGCTGTATTTTTGCCGTTGTAAATAACATTTTAGTTGTTAATTTCATGGGTGTTGTGCGTCAATGCAAAGTAAGTGAATTATACTTGATTTCTAGCAATCATATGTGCAATCCTAGACCTGTTCAATATTTAGTTTGCCGTTATAACGAGCATTAGCTCGTTGAGGTTAATTATAGGAGTTATCACGGCTTTGTAACGATGTTGTGCTGTATATAGGATGTTATATATCTACTTAGTTGTTCATATTGATGTAATCTATGTATATTTCATCAGTGTTTGATGCATTTCAATTGTTAAAGACTGCGTTTGAGGTATTCTGAAGTTGTAAACTACTTAATGCATGTGCGTGTAACAAGCCCAGACAGAGCACCGCTGACAAACTATGAGACGCAGATCAAACTGTTTAGAGTGTAATTTAATGTATGGCATAGCAAGTTTGTTTTTCTTTCTTTATTAATCTCATTTCCATATTTTGTTCATACTCATCATGTACCTGTTTTAAAATATTTAATGTTATTATTATGTATGTTTACACTTGCCTATATTTTCTGTTACCATAGAAAAACCACACCTACTTATACACCTTGATTAAGGACAACTACTTTGTTATCTGAGTTGATGTGGTGACAAATAAACGGGTTATTCCCAAATATCGGACATCTACTGACCAGTCTCTTACCAGACACCCTGTGGCGGGTTTTCAACCTAACTAGCAACATAACTAAATGTGATTGAGCTGTCATCAGTCAATTCATTTCTTCATGGTCCTTCGAGCCGGATGAAACTTGCTACAGGCTTATAAGATGTCAGCACACGCAGAAGATGAGCCAACTGGGCGTGTCAGAAGGAAGACTGCCCTTCCCGCCCGATATGAAGATTATGATCTCACTGGTTTCTCCCTGCCTAAGCTCTTGTATCCCGAACCCGTGTCACCAATCACTCAGATGCCCTCCTATCGGTCAGAGGGTGAAACCCAACAGGAGGGTGCAATGGCATCCGATCCAGTACAGATCCTAGGTGATGAGCCCCTTAGCTCAGAAGAATGGTCCGACACTGAACTAAGCAGGTCTGAGAATGACATTCTCAAGCGAAGAAATATTACTTCTCGCCATGCAAATAGGAACATGTTTCGCACTGTCAATCCGATCCAGCAGGAAAGGGATGCATTGCAGCAGACAAATCAGCAATATGCACAAGAGCTCTCTCAACTTAAGCGGCAGATGCAGCAGCTACAGATTCAGGTAGAACAACAACGGCCTGTGGCTCAACCGCTACCATCTGTTATTCCTGCCCGTCAGTCATACACTAGCCAGCCTATTCCTGCACCACGTCGTGTAAAGAACATGCAGTCAGCTGAGAGAAGTTTTAGGCCTGTGCCAGCACCACGCTTCAGACAACATGATATCAACTCAGATCATGAACATTCTTCTGCTCCTGTGGCTGATCTCAGAGACAACGATTACTCCCCTATGACATTCCATGTGCCCAGCCATCCAGTTGGGAGGTTCCAAAGGAGGAGGAATTTTACCAACCTGAAAGAGAATATCAACCCCCATATGAGAGAGCGTGTGCAACCTCTACACCTTATGATTCTGCCTGGCCAAAGAACGGCCCATAGCTCACAGAGTAAAGTGCGCCAGTTTGAGCCAGAGTCAATGAACAGAGGCCCTACTCCCACCATACCAGATTTTGTACATCCAGACCCGAGAGAGTTCTCACGTTTGAAGATCGCCTTAGAGAATACACTCCCTGCTAATGCCACAGAGAGGTTTAAATTTCAGATTCTCACAGACCATCTCAAGCTAGAAGAGGCACTACTCATCGCTGATTCTTACAGCCATTCTCAATACCCCTTCACAAGAACAATGGACGCTCTGGATCAGCAGTTTGGTCAGCCACACCAGCTTGCATTACAACGAATAGCAGAACTTATGGATGGCCCAAATATCAGCAGCGGAGACATAAAAGCCTTCAGACTGTTCGCACTTAAAGTTCGGTCACTCGTTGGCATGCTGGGGCAACTCGGAAAGAAGGGCAACTTTGAATTACAGTGTGGTTCTCATGTCTCCAGATTATTAGGAAAATTACCTCATGATCTCAGGTCAAGTTTTCGCCGGTTTGCACATCCACACAGTGTTCCGATTCCAACACTTCTAGATCTTTCTGAATGGTTGGAGTACGAAATCCAAGTGCAGGATGACACATCAAGATTTGTAACCAGCCAACGTAAAGGGCCTACTGCACGGACCAGAGAGATAATCAAAGACCACAAGTTTTCTCATAAGAATACTAACATTCTGCTCAACACTGAGAAAGCTCTGCTTGACACAATGACATCATCTACGACCTGGAAAGCTGGATCAAAGCCTTACTGCCCCTACTGTGATAATACTAAGCACTCCTTGAATAACTGTCCAAATTTCAAGCAACTCACCACCAATCAGAAGCGTAACTGGATCAAGGAGAACAATCGGTGTTGGCGCTGTGGCAGGAACCATCAAGCAACGGAATGCAGTCTGAAGATGCGCTGCAAGCAGTGTAACAGCCGACATTTGCTAGTTCTTCATGACATTACAGTGAGAAGTGCGGAGAGATCACAGACTGTGCAAAACGAAGCTGCTACCACAACTACCAATTCCTGTCTTCTGAATACCATGAATGAGATTCTTCTCATAAGAAAACCTCCTGCCAGCCGAAAAGTCCTACTGAAGATCAGTAAAGTAATCCTCAGGAATGGAAAACACAGCATGACTGCCTATGCCATTCAAGATGACGGGTCAGAAAGAACCATCCTTCTACACAGTGCTGCTCAGCAGCTTGGCCTCAAAGGTAACCCAGAAGACCTACCACTCCGCACAGTCAGGCAAGAGCTCCAGGTCCTTAGTGGTGCAGCGGTGTCATTCTCTATCTCCCCACTGTCGCAGCCTAAAAAGATATTCCACATTAAAGGTGCATTTACAGCCCAGCAGCTGAGCCTGGCTGAACATACGCATCCAGTCAGAGCATTAAGGGAGAAATATCAACACTTGAGGGGCTCCGTTGCTGCAATCTAGACAATGTCCGTCCTGTGCTACTTATCGGTTCAGACTACCCTCATCTTATTACTCCAGTAGGGCTGGTCTGCTTTGGTCCACCAGGGGTCCTGCTGCCATCAAGACACGACTTGGCTGGACATTGCAGGGTCCTGTGCAGCATCTCCAAATGGAGACCAATGAACAATGCTGCTTTTATCATCGCAACTTCATCTTCTGAGACAGATCTTTATAAGCATGTTGAAAGACTTTGGCAGATGGATGTGTTACCATGGCGCAGTGAAAAAACAGTACCAGATCCAGACAAGACCATGAGGCAATAGAGCTCCTGGATGAAAAAACAGTCAGGGTTGAGGTAGATGGGGTAAAGAGATATGCCACCCCTCTTTTGCGAGTCAAAACCATGCCACAACTTAATGCTCCCAAACAGGCAGTGATTTCACAGCTGAGAGCCACTGAAAAGCGATTGGTGAAAAATTCAGAACAAGCAGCTGCTTACTCTGCAGAGATTTATAAATTGGAACAAGCAGGCTATGTGGTAAAGCTGAAACAGCATGCTGAACAGGACTCTGGTTCATCATGGTACATCCCACACCATATGGTCCATCACAATGGGAAGGACCGAGTAGTTTTTAATTGTTCATTCCGACATCAGGGCCAAAATCTCAACGAGCTGTTGCTCCCTGGACCAGCACTGGGACCGTCTTTACTCGCTGTTCTGCTCAGGTTCCGGGAACACTCCATTGCAGTCAGCAGTGATATACGTGGGATGTTCCACCAGATCAGGTTGCTCCCAGAGGACAGACCACTACTGCGTTTTCTCTGGAGAGATCTCAATGTACAGGAACAACCTAGTGTTTTTGAGTGGCAGGTCCTTCCCTTTGGGACCACTTGCAGTCCCTGTTGCGCAGTGTACGCCCTTCAAAAGCATGTACTTGATCACAGCCAACCTGGAGAAGATGTCAGGTATTCAGTCTTGAAGTCCTTTTATGTCGACAATTGCCTGCAAAGCTTTACTACGACAGAAGCCAAAAACTTCGTCGACAAAATCGGGAACCTACTGGTAGATGGTGGTTTCGAATTGAGACAGTGGTCTAGTAATCAGCCGTCAACCATAAACCATCTGCCCTCAGATTTGAAATCAGTCAGTACTGAGCTCTGGATTTCTCATGGCCAAACAGATACGCAAGAATCTACTCTGGGACTGCTTTGGAACCACCAAACAGACACCATTTCCTACCGGTATCGTCCCAAAAAGAGTGCTGAAATCACTATGCGTAACATCTACCGAACGCTGGCCAGTCAATATGATCCCCTGGGCTACGCTCATTCCGTACACCACCAGGGCTAAGCTCATAGTCCAACGCTTGTGGGACAAAAAAGGGACTGGGATGATCCAAACCTTCCCCTGATCTACTACAGGCTTGGACAGAGTGGGAGGCAGAGTTATCATCTCTACCATTCATTGCCTTCCCAAGGTCTTACACCAGTCCAGCCAAAGACCAAGAAAAAGTCAACGAGACATACACATCTTTTGTGATGCCTCTGAATGGGCATATGGTTCAGTCGCTATTTAAGGTCAGAAGACCGGCAGGGGGACGTGGAGGTCTCTTTCCTTACAGCAAGATCAAAAGTTGCGCCAAAAAACAGCAATCAATACCCCGCCTAGAACTCTGTGCTGCGCTAACTGGCGCTCAACTGGGCAAAGTTGTAAGTGCTGAGTTAACCTTGCCCATTCATCACGTAACCTTATGGACTGACTCAACCACAGTCCTTACCTGGCTCAAGTCTGAATCTTGTAGATTCAAGGTCTTTGTTGGCACCGGGTGGCAGAGATCCAAGATATCACTGAGAAGCATACATGGAGGTTTGTGCCATCTTCCAGTAACCCAGCTGATGATATCACACGGGACTGTCCTTGAATGAGCTTGGTCCAGATAGACACTGGTATCAAGGACCATCATTCTTAAAAGACTCTCCAAGTTCGTGGCCTGAAATACCACATCCTGTGGATGTAGATGGAGAGGAACTGCGCAAGACAGGTTTGTGCACACTTGCATGCTTCACAACCAGCCCTTCAGTCCCCAACCTTGATCAACATATAACTTTCCAAGAGTTGATAGAGTCCACGGCTTCTCACGGGCGGCCACCGGTAGCCTGACAGCCAGTGCCTACAGAGATGCTGAAGTCACTCTTTACAACAGTCCCAACAGGATTCTTTCCCCTTAGACCTTGAACAATTAAGGAGTGGTAAACCTCTAACCCATAACAGCCGCTTAAAAGCCTTAGCACCTGAACTTGACAGTGAGACCCAATTAATTCGAGTTGGAGGTCGCCTACGTCAAAGCCCCTATCTTGAGCGAGATGCTATACACCCAATCGTTCTTGATCCGAAGCACACAATCACACAGCTCATCATACAAAGTTATGACGCCAAACTCCACCACCCAGGGTGTGAGAGAGTATTTGCTGAACTTCGCCGCAGGTACTGGATTCTCCGCTTAGGGAAGCGGTTAAGCGGTACCAACGAAGATGTGTAGAGTGCCAGAAATGGAGAAAGAAGCCAGAAATTCCCAAAATGGCAGACCTCCCTCCAGCCAGACTACGACTATACTGACCTGCATTCTATTCTACAGGTATGGACTGTTTCGGCCCTTATGCTGTCAAGGTCGGAAGGAGGACTGAAAAGAAATGGGGTATCATTTTTAAGTGCCTAACCACTCGAGCAGTGTACATTGATATACTACATAACCTTGATACTGATTCCTTCCTCATGGCCCTCAGACGCTTTACTGCCAGACATGGAACCCCATTCGAACTCATATCAGACCAGGGCACAAATTTCAAGGGAGGAGAAAGGGAACTCAGAGAAACATTCGCAGCCCTTGCCCCTGAACTTCAGGGACAGCTTGCCAGACACCAGATCGAATTCCATTTCAACCCCCCAAATGCTCCTCACTTCGGAGGTTGCTGGGAACGAGAAATCCGCTCCCTTAAGGAAGCACTGACAGCCACTATCGGAGCCCAGGCAGTTACCTTTGAAGTACTAGATACAGTGTTGGTAGAAATTGAGGGAATACTAAACTCTAAACCCTTGGGTTATACTTCCTCTGACATTGCTGATCCAGACCCCATCACTCCAAATTCTCTCTTGATGGGGCGGCCGGATTCTTCTCTACCTCCAGTGGTATACCCAGAGTCAGAGCTGTTAAGCAAGCGGTGATGGCGTCACAGTCAAGTTCTTGCAGACCACTTCTGGAGACACTTTCTGAGGTTTTACCTTCCTGGTCTTCAAAGCCGTCAGAAGTGGCAAGGTGACACATCCAACGTTCAAGTTGACACCACAGTGATGATAGTCGACCCACAGTTGCCTCGAGCCCTTTGGTTGGTGGGACGAGTGTCAGAAGTCTTCCCTGGGGCTGATGGCAGAGTGAGGACGGCTAATGTTAAGGTGGGTGCAAAGACGTACACACGCCCAATAGCACGTATTATACAATTGCCTAGCATTCCTGAATGACTGTAAACCAATCTGTTACTTGGAGGCTTTTTCTTAATTGCACAGATTCTCTTTACCGAATCTGGGGCGGCTGTTAAAAAGGCCATTACTAGTAATATGCCTTCTGACATAAATCTTTTTCTTTTGCCGAGATTGATCGACGCACAGCATACAGCATAGCAGCCAATCAGCGTTCGCTGATCTACGTGCATGCGAACATCCCGCCCACAGTGCTCTGTGTGAAGTTGAGAGTTGATTCTGTCGGAGCACTAACGCTGTATTTTTGCCGTTGTAAATAACATTTTAGTTGTTAATTTCATGGGTGTTGTGCGTCAATGCAAAGTAAGTGAATTATACTTGATTTCTAGCAATCATATGTGCAATCCTAGACCTGTTCAATATTTAGTTTGCCGTTATAACGAGCATTAGCTCGTTGAGGTTAATTATAGGAGTTATCACGGATTTGTAACGATGTTGTGCTGTATATAGGATGTTATATATCTACTTAGTTGTTCATATTGATGTAATCTATGTATATTTCATCAGTGTTTGATGCATTTCAATTGTTAAAGACTGCGTTTGAGGTATTCTGAAGTTGTAAACTACTTAATGCATGTGCTTGTAACATTCCCAGACAGAGCACCGCTGACAAACTATGAGACGCAGATCAAACTGTTTAGAGTGTAATTTAATGTATGGCATAGCAAGTTTGTTTTTCTTTCTTTATTAATCTCATTTCCATATTTTGTTCATACTCATCATGTACCTGTTTTAAAATATTTAATGTTATTATTATGTATGTTTACAATTGCCTATATTTTCTGTTACCATAGAAAACCACACCTACTTATACACCTTGATTAAGGACAACTACTTTGTTATCTGAGTTGATGTGGTGACAAATAAACGGGTTATTCCCAAATATCGGACATCTACTGACCAGTCTCTTACCAGACACCCTGTGGCGGGTTTTCAACCTAACTAGCAACATAACTAAATGTGATTGAGCTGTCATCAGTCAATTCATTTCTTCAGTTGAAAGGCTCGCTTTCTTTTATACAATATTTTGAATCCTAAGCAATGGTCCTGTTTATTTCTCATTTGCATCTCCATCTGTAGAAACGGAATCCTCACTTAACGTGAACACGATCAAAAACACGTTTAAATATTGTAACATTCGTATGCATGTCCCTCCGTTGAAAAGAAAGCCTTGCGTTGTCACTGATCATTTCAACTTAAGAAACATACACGTTAAAGTTCAATGACGCTATCTTTAAAAACCCCACAAGATGAAGGAAGACATGCTGACAACGGATTCTGCTTTCCCTCCAATTTTACTGATGTTAAGTTTAGTGGAAAATTCAGTCAATTAACAATTATATGAAAGCACAGGGAGGAAACAGAAGATGGACATATAAATACTGGGTTAAAAAAAAACTAAACGCCAGGATGTGCTTACATGTGAAAGGGATATTTCCAAAATAAAGATACAAATAAAAAAAGAAAGCATTTATAATCAGTTCAGCTTTTCCCATTAAAGCTGAGGGTAAAACAGTTATTTAACATATTGTCATTATTATTATTATTATTCATAAACGGCAACTCGACTTTGGTTGATTATTTTATGACTGAATTTTGTTTAACGAATAATGCAAGTGTCGACAACACTAATGACAAATTCTCTTAAAAGAAGAATTTTCTAATTTGCTGTCAATTCCATCACAAACTCTATACCACTAAGTATTTCAATAAATATATGTAACAGGAACTAAATGGTTTACCACCGATGACATATTTTCATGAATAATGTGAAAACAGTATAGATTAAATGTTAAATATCTCTTAGAGCAGACTCCTATTTTTCTGAACTTTGAAACTGGAATTTCTGTTACACAAGTTGAATTTTCTTGCGCTGTATCAAACTAAGACAAAGACCACACGGCATCCTCCGAGCTCACAAATAGAAATGAAGCGCTGTATCAAACTAAGACAAAGGAAATTTGGCGTTCAGCGATCCGACAGAGATAGAAATAAAGAACTGTATCTGATACTGAAGTGGACGCCATCACCTAAACACGCAGGATTTCCTACTTGCTCACAAAGGATTTCGTCTTCACTTCAAGCTCACTGTTCAGTGTAAGAGAAAAGCGAGATTAGCCTGAATTATTAAAAGTACAGAGCCAAAGTTAAACTTTGGACCCAATGGATCCGAAAAAGAAAAGAAAAGAAAAAAAGCCACGATTTGCGTTCATAAGAGAATAAAAAGGTCTGTCTGGCCCCCGCGTTTGATTAGCTACTCTGAAACAAGAGACTTCAGCGTCCTTCACTGAGACATAGAAACAAAGCTAGGTGTGGTGTCAGCGTTGGTTGGGCACACATTGACAATGCATACACATTGTTCCCTTTTACACGAAAAGCCAATGTGTAATATAACATTACAAAGGGCACACAAAAACATAGCAGAAGAAAACATAAATCCCAAATGTTCAAATGTGAGTAGAAAGATCAGTTTGGCCTCCACACGGGGTTTCGGCCAACGGCACTCCAGCGGCCTTCGAGCTGAGAGAAAGACATCAATAAAGTATCATTTGATCGTTTTTTGGTGGGAACAATGCTTTGCTTGTTACGCTGAAAAGTGTTGCACGCTGATATTGCATCGTGGAGTGGCATGGTCCATTTTGTTTGGTCCCGCACTGGTCAAACCGTCCATGTCTGCTTGATAGTTTGTGACCTTTGACGCTCTCACCGTGACCTCATCTCGCTTTTCCGTTTCCGGCCGTCCTCTCACAGAGTGATTACGGCATCGCTTCTCGGCCTTTTGGTTAAGATCTTGTGTCTGGTCATAGGGTGGCGTTGCGATCGCCTCTTGTAGGTTTCTTGGTTCGTGAGTGGAAGTTTCACGAGCCGCTCAACCTTTAGGAGGTACATTGGTTTTTGCCGGTTTTAAAGCAGAGGACTCGTTTTTCTTCGGGGAATCTTTTTAAGGTAAGTTTTTTACAACTTTTTAATTAATTTATTTGTGTATCTTTTTATATAACTTGTTTTAGTAGGCTGTGGGTGCCTTCACCATGTCAGCTGCCCGTGCTGGCGTCGCGGAGGCACCATAGCGTTCGTTTTAATTTTGTTGAAGTTAATGGGAAGCTCCTGGGAATGTCTCGTCTGGATTTCTCCAGGAAGCTGATCCAAAAACTCTGGGTTTTAATGCAATGGATTTGAATTGCTTAATGACTCTGCCCTGAACAAAGGGTTTGATTTAAGTTTTAAGAATGCTTCCTTGTTAAATGTTTTTTGGCAAAAATTTGAGGTTTATAAGGTCCAGTTCTCCATGTTCGCTGTAGAAAAGCTTTCTGATAATTCACTCAAAACTGTGATTGTTAGAATGTTTAATGAAACAGTGAGTGGAGATGATATTTGTGTTTGGCTGGGCAGATTTTGCACGGTACGAGGCCAACCGGTCAGAGTGGTCGATGAAGATGGCATTTGGAACTGCTCTTGGCGTGTTCCTATTAAACAATGGGAAGACGCTGAGGGCTTCCAGGGCCTGAAACATCTTCCCTCTATGATTGTGTTGGGAGAAAACCGAGGCTACATCCACTATCAGGGGATGCCTAAATTATGTAGGAAGTGTGGGAAATTTGGGCATCTGGCTGAAACCTGCCAAGAAATTGTGTGTGGGAAGTGTAGAGCAATTGGTCACAGTTTTGAAGAATGTACCAGTGGCAGACGGTGCAATCTGTGTGGAGAGACCAACCACCTCTACAGAGATTGCCCAAAAGTTTTGCCAACATAGTGAAAAGTAACAAAATGGCCGTCCCACAGATTGAGCAAGCGGGAGAACAAAGGGAGGAGCGGTCCCTGAAGTTTTGGCGGAAATTCAAATTCCCAGCCAGCTTCAGGGATGGGGCAAAGAGGAGGAAGTGGGGCGGCAACAGGGGCAGAGTCAAACATTTTATTTGAACAGGGGGAGGAAGTCACCTCCCAAAGAAAAGTAGATGTAGAGGAGGGAGAGGATGAAACAACTTCCTCTTTAATCACCGTGCCTGAGGCGAGTTTGGAGTCCAGTAGGAGTGAAGCGGATTACGCACTTCGAATGCTCAGGTGCAGAAAAGGCCTGCGGGATCTCCTCTGGCTAAAACAGAGGAGAAAAAGCAGAGGGCAACTCATCGGCCAGAGAGTTCCTTTATGGAAGAGCTGGACCGTATGTGGCCCCAAGAATCCCCAAATGAGGTCTCATTTTTGCACGTAAAGCTAAGAACATCATCGCCAAAGGAGCCGCAAGAGAGTCCCTCTGCGGCTCTGCAGGCATTAAACATCTGCCCTCCTGACCCCAACATCATGGGTATAAAGGAGGAGCAGGTATCACAGGAAATTTTATGATTTTAATTGAAACCTGTAGTCTTTAAATGCATTTTTAAAGAGTTAAATGTCATGCCTTTTAACCATACTGCTCATGACCCTCACTATCTCTACTCTTAATGTAAGAAGTGTGAGGTCCACCATGCGAGCACAGAGTGTTTTATCCTTTTTAAAGTCTTGTAAGTCAGATGTGTTTTTATTGCAAGAGTGTGCTCTGCCTTTTTAACAAATTATAGGAAGTGGGAGGAGATGTGGACTCCAGGTCCCTCACTATGGAGTGGATCCAACCAAAACAAATGTGACGGTGTTGTCATTTTAATAAATAATCCCAACATTGTGGTGAAGGGTAGCACTGTGGTTAGGGATGGGCGGGCAATTTTAGCAAACATGACTTTTTTGGACAAGGATTTTAACATTTTAAATGTGTATGGTTTTACTGATAAAAATGAAAGGTATGAGCTTTTAGAAGACCTGCAGCCCCACATGTTAGGTAGGGTTCCCCTAGTAGTGGCAGGGGATTTTAACTGTGTTTTAACGCAGAAAGACAGAAAGAGGGTTGGAGAGGATTTTAAGGCTGACAAGACTTCGGTTTTATTGCAGGGTTTAGTCAAAGATTTTAAGCTAGTCGACTGTTTTAAAAAAATGCATCAAGGAGAGGAGGGCTTCACCTGGTTTAGTGGTGATGGGGCCAGAGCCTCTCGAATCGACTATGTTTTTACAAGGGACTGCCCGCCATCCGATGCAACATTGACCCCCTCTTTTTTCCGACCACTTGATGCTGTCTTGCACCCTTGCACTCCCCACCGGTGTGACTGTAGGGGAGGGCTGTGGAGGCTGAACTGCTCCTTGTTGGAAGATGAGGAAGTAGTTGGAGAATATAGGGAGCAGTTCAGCCAATGGCAGACCCTCCAAGACTTTTATGATTCACGAGCACAGTGGTGGGAGATGGTAAAGGCCAGGACAAGACAGTTTTTTAGAAAGGTATGGAAAAATAAGAAAAACAGAGGGAAAAGGCACATGATGGGGCTGCAAAAAAGACTACAGAGATATTTTAACCTTTTAAATAACGGTTTGGATTTTAGTGATGATATAAAAAAAATAAAAAAGGAAATGTCAGTTTTAAGTGAAAAACGAAGCAAAGGTGTCATTTTAAGAAGCAGAGAAAGAGACATTGAAGAAGGCGAAAAGTGCACCAGGTATTTCTTTAAAAAATTATCACACGGGGAGGGGTAATAACATCTTTAAAAACTGGAGGGAGGGAAGTGCACACAACAAAAGAAGTTTTAAGTGAGGTCACAAAATATTATGAAGATTTGTATTGCAAAAAAGAGTAGATAATGACACTTTAAGGGAAGTTTTAGCGTTTTTAGAGAAAAATGTCAATGGCAAAGGTGTTTTTTATCCCAGGATTTTAACATTTTAGAAATTCATAAGGCTCTTAAAAGTTTTAAAAGGGAAGTCCCCAGGAATGGATGGACTCCCCTAGAGTTTTATGTGACTTTTTGGGATATTTTAGCACATGAATTATTGACCGTTTTTAAAGAATTTGAGACTTTGACCAGACTTCCCGACAGCTTTAGAATAGGGACAGTTTCATTGTTGTACAAAAAGGAGACAAGACTGACCTAAAGAACTGGCGACCGATTACGCTTTTAAATTTTGACTGTAAGCTTTTTAGTAAGATTTTAGCCACACGTATGTCGACTGTTTTAGAGGGCGTAATCCACCGGATCAAGCTTGTGCTGTGCCAGGGAGGAAGATCACGGACAGCCTAGTACTGATTAGAGATGCCATCTGTTATGCGAGAGACAGAAATTTTCGACTAGTAGTCCTCAATTTAGATTTTGAAAAAGCATTTGATCGTGATCTCGCACCAGTACTTGTTTCACGTACTGACAAAAATGGGTTTTCCAGGGAGGTTCATAGCCTGGGTGGGACTGCTGTACAATGACATAGTCAGCAAAATTCTTGTAAATGGGCACTTAACCAAAATGATAAATATCTGTAGTGGTGTCCGTCAGGGATGCCCTTTATCTCCACTCCTTTATGTGGCGTGCATTGAGCCACTGGCACAGATCTTGAGAAAGGATAAATGGATTAAAGGACTAGGCGTTCCGGGGACTGGTGGACTGACGGCGACCTGTGTTCTGTACATGGACGGCGTGACCCTTTTAGCGACAGACTTTTTATCAGTAAGAAGAGCAATGGATGTGACAGACTGGTGCGGTCGGGCCTCGAGCCAAGCTCAACAGAAGTAAGTCCGAGGCCCAGCTTTTTGGGCCGTGGGGAAGCGTGGACACAGGTGGACTTGAAGTCGTTTTTAAAGAGACCGAGCTAAAAATTTTAGGGGTTAAATTTGACAAAGAGGGTGGAGGACGGGAAATTGGACTGACATGCTAGGGAAAGTCAGGCAAAGACTGGGGTTTTGGGGACTAAGACGATTGACTCTAGAAGGAAAGGTTTTAATATTTAAAGCAGTGATTTTACCCTTACTTTTACTTACATGCTCTGTTTTTAGTCCCCTAGGAGTTTTCTTCTAGACCTGGAGAGGGCAGTGTTTTATTTCTTGTGGGGGTCCAGGTGGGAAAGACTGAAAGGGAGGTCATCAAGAAAAGACCAGAAAATGGGGAAAAGGCCTCCCAGACCCCCACCTGTTTTTAGCCAGCCGCTTCACTGCCCTGCATATTGGTTATCGCGGTGACCCCATCCACAGAAAATAAGACTGCAGCCATGGCCCGCTTTTGGATGGGGTCTTACCTGAGAACTTTAAAGATTTTAAAAAAGATTTGACAACCCCAGTGGCTTTTAATCTTCCAAAAGAATATGATTTTATCAAGAAGTTTTTAAAAAGAAATTGTTTAGAGTCGCAAGATGTCACCCTTTTAACCAACCACAAATCTCTTGTCTCTTTTGTGCAGGACCAGGAAACAGTGAGTCCAGTCCCAGGCCTCACACTAGGTGAGGCAAAAGATGTTTGGAAAAATGCTGCCCACCCAACTCTCCAGAATAGGCACAAGGACATGGCGTGGATGGTGGCCCATGAGATCCTCCCGGTCAGGGCGGTGATGCACTCCAGAGGCATGGCCAAGAATCCAGTCTGCCCTCGTCCGGGTGTAGTGCCCCGGAGACAGTACGACACCTGCTCTGGGAGTGCAGCTGCCTGTGGGACCTGTGGGCCAAGACCGGCCCCTGTATTTCCCGTGCCTGCCAGTGGGTAGGGGCCAGATGGATTACAAGCTCGCCATCCTTGGTGTGGGCCAGGGCTTGAAGGACTGTACAGCAAAAAACTTTACCTCGCTCTGGCTCACTTTCAACTCAATCAAGGATGCCATCTGGACCACAAGAAACCTGCTGGTGGGGAAACACGTTACGGTTCCCCTCCACGCGGCGAGCAAATGGTAACATCAACGCTGCAGGGGTACGGAGCTGTTATTCGGACGGGGGCGGGGTCACACGGAAGAGGTCCGGCCGCCACCGTGCTTTGGCCGCCTGTAGATGCACCCTTACCACCACCGGCTCACGGGAACAGCAGGCCAGCGGGCAGGAGGAGAGGGATCTCCTCTGAGCACAGAAGCGGCATGCCAAGTGCCTTTCCTGGAGAGTGGGATGATGGCCAATTTGATAGGGACTCATCCGGTCTTGAACAATAGATGGCATTTTAAATTGGCACCAAGTTGTTTTTATTTATTATTTTTAAAACATTACTTTTAACACACAATTGAAAAATATGGACTTTTAAGCACACAATTGAAAAATATGGACTTTTAAGATTTTTATGATTTTACTAGTGTCTTAAATTTGTCTTGTTAATTGTCCTTTTATTTTGCAAATATTATGAAGTTGTGTGTATATGTTTTGTTTTATTGGTTAAAGGAAAATGGTAAGATTGTGTGAAAACATATTTGAAAAGAAAAATTGTGGAAAAAAGAAAAAGAGTGACAATAAAAATTTTTTCGAAAGAAAAAAATCTGTTCTTATCAGTTTAATATCTGATACGTCCCCTATCCGGGGACCATATATTAAATGGATTTTTGGGCCTGGGAGATGGAAGAGGGGCTTGCTCCGTCCACTCTACGTATCGACTTGGTATTGCAGTATTTCCAGGCACGGTGCGCTTCCCTTTCGGGGGATCAACATTTGTTATGAAAGACAGAGATCTTTGTTCATTAATTCAATAAGCGTCTGAGAGCGGGCAAATAAGGAATCTTTACTTTAGCTCTTGTTCAGGTGTGTGATTGCGTGTCCGTGAACGAAACGCCGACTCGTCGGCCGAAAGCGAATGGTATAGTGCTGTTGTCGTTCACTCCTGAGACCACAAACTGTCACAAGGCAGAGAACTAATACACAGACTTGGTAGCAATAAAAGTTGGGGTTTAAAGTTTGTGTACACGCCTGTTTAATTGCAAAGCGCATTCATGCACTAGGAGTTGTGGATGATTTGTTTGTGTATGAGGACAACGTTGGTATGAATGGTAAAGAGGAGAATGGGCCCTCTGCCCCAAAACCCTTGCACTTATACTTACCTGGTAGGGAGACACTATGATCATGAAGGTGGTTCACCCAGGGTGAGGCTCGGCCATTGCACTTCGGTTGTGCTGACCCTTGCGAATTCCCCAAATGTGGGAATCTCGACTGCATAATTTCTGGTAGTGGGGACTGCGTCCGCGCTCTCCCTGGTCATTCGTTTAAAAAGAAAACTATCTCTGTTGTGTTTGTCGGGCGTGCTCTCAATTGAGGTGCTTCCCATAAACGCCAACCTGATCATTCGTTTTGCACTGTTTAGATTTTAAGACAGCATTAAACAATGTTGAAAGGCTCGCTTTCTTTTATACAATATTTTGAATCCTAAGCAATGGTCTTGTTTATTTCTCATTTGCATCTCCATCTGTAGAAACGGAATCCTCACTTAACGTGAACACGATCAAAAACACGTTTAAATATTGTAACATTCGTATGCATGTCCCTCCGAAAAGAAAGCCTTGCGTTGTCACTGATCATTTCAACGTAAGAAACATAAACGTTAAAGTTCAATGATGCTATCTTTAAAAACCCCACAAGATGAAGAAAGACATGCTGACAACGGATTCTGCTTTCCCTCCAATCTTACTGATGTTAAGAATAGTGGAAAATTCAGTCAATTAACAATTATATGAAAGCACAGGGAGGAAACAGAAGATGGACATATAAATACTGGGTTAAAAAAAACTAAACGCCAGGATGTGCTTACATGTGAAAGGGATATTTCCAAAATAAAAATACAAATAAAAAAGAAAGCATTTATAATCAGTTCAGCTTTTCCCATTAAAGCTGAGGGTAAAACAGTTATTTAACATATTGTCATTATTATTATTATTATTCATAAAGGGCAACTCGACTTTGGTTGATTATTTTATGACTGAATTTTGTTTAACGAATAATGCAAGTGTCGACAACACTAATGACAAATTCTCTTAAAAGAAGAATTTTCTAATTTGCTGTCAATTCCATCACAAACTCTATACCACTAAGTATTTCAATAAATATATGTAACAGGAACTAAATGGTTTACCACCGATGACATATTTTCATGAATAATGTGAAAACAGTATAGATTAAATGTTAAATATCTCTTAGAGCAGACTCCTATTTTTCTGAACTTTGAAACTGGAATTTCTGTTACACAAGTTGAATTTTCTTGCGCTGTATCAAACTAAGACAAAGACCACACGGCATCCTCCGAGCTCACAAATAGAAATGAAGCGCTGTATCAAACTAAGACAAAGGAAATATGGCGTTCAGCGATCCGACAGAGATAGAAATAAAGAACCGTATCTGCTACTGAAGTGGACGCCATCACCTAAACACGCAGGATTTCCTACTTGCTCACAAAGGATTTCGTCTTCACTTCAAGCTCACTTGTTCAGTGTAAGAGAAAAGCGAGATTAGCCTGAATTATTAAAAGTACAGAGCCAAAGTTAAACTTTGGACCCAATGGATCCGAAAAAGAAAAGAAAAGAAAAGAAAAAAGCCACGATTTGCGTTCATAAGAGAATAAAAAGGTCTGTCTGGCCCCGCGTTTGATTAGCTACTCTGAAACAAGAGACTTCAGCGTCCTTCACTGAGACATAGAAACAAAGCTAGGTGTGGTGTCAGCGTTGGTTGGGCACACATTGACAATGCATACACATTGTTCCCTTTTACACGAAAAGCCAATGTGTAATATAACATTGCGAAGGGCACACAAAAACATAGCAGAAGAAAACATAAATCCCAAATGTTCAAATGTGAGTAGAAAGATCAGTTTGGCCTCCACACGGGGTTTCGGCCAACGGCACTCCAGCGGCCTTCGAGCTGAGAGAAAGACATCAATAAAGTATCATTTGATCGTTTTTGGTGGGAACAATGCTTTGCTTGTTACGCTGAAAAGTGTTGCACGCTGATATTGCATCGTGGAGTGGCATGGTCCATTTTGTTTGGTCCCGCACTGGTCCAAACCGTCCATGTCTGCTTGATAGTTTGTGACCTTTGACGCTCTCACCGTGACCTCATCTCGCTTTTCCGTTTCCGGCCGTCCTCTCACAGATTACGGCATCGCTTCTCGGCCTTTTGGCTAAGATCAAGTGTAGTATCTGTTCTTATCCAGATGGAGGCGACGAGAGATGATACACCTTTGCCGGCTACTTTGGTGCGGCTAAAAAATACTGTGTGATTGCAGGTAATGCCAGATGCTGAAACAAACTTCAAGCGTGAATTTGCACGTGATTTTGTGGTTACCAAGCTTTTGAGAGAGGTCTTTGGAGTTCCAGCTACCCAGGTTTTTTGCCTCCAGGATTTTTCATCTTCTGGATTTATGGATCTGACCTTTTTTCTATTGAAGGACTGTGTTGCTTTCTTTGAGGCTTGGGGGAAAAAGAAGGATCTCCCACCATTGAGGGGCCTGAAGATTTATCCAGCCTTTGCTCAAGACTATTTGCCACTGGTGATTCATCTCTACAATCCTTTTGTGGAGGATGGTGATGTCCTAACTTTTCTGGCGAGGTACTTTGAGTCAGTGAAGGGAGGTGAGCATTTAAAAGATCGTTATGGCATCTGGACAGGCAAGAGGAGGTACCTGGTAAAGCTACGGGCTGACCCAGCATCACCCGGGGGTCTCACACATCCTCCAGGGTCCTTTTTCATCGGTTCTAACCGAGGGTTCCTCCACTATCCAGGGCAGCCACTATACTGCCGAAGGTGTGGAGCTCAAGGCCATTTGAAGGCGGACTGCAGTGGCCAACGATGTCGCTTTTGCAGCTCAACGAGCCACATTGCATCAGAATGCCCGGAGCCCAAAAGCTGCAGCCTATGTGGGGGTGTGGACCACCTGTTCCGCACTTGCCCGACCAGGAGAAAGACATATGCCAGCCTCTTCAGGGAGGGGCCGGACCTGCAGGCAGACTTTGAAGCTCTGCTGACGAGTTTACCTGCTGAGATGGAAAGCCAGGAAGCAGGGCCATCAAACGTAGACCGGATAGAGTCTATAAATGCCAGGTGGATGAAGGTTCGGGTCTTTCCGTAGAGCAAGGGAGACGTGTTGATGAGGATGTGCATCAGCTGCCACCATCCCAGGTATGGTCGGAGATAGATGTGACGGAGGTGTTCTCTGGGGTGTTCAAGGAGTCGGAGCATCCAGCAATGAAGCCTGTGGACATCCAGAAGTGGCATTCTCCTTCGGAAGGGGGTGTGAACCGACCACAGCAGGAGGCCTCAACGAGCATGTTGGCGGAGCTGGGGCAAGGACAACGTCAGCGACGGCTCTCAGAGAATTCTGGGGGTCAAGTGAGAGAGCTCAAGTGCAGTAGGGTAGGACTTTCTAGTGTGCCTCTGCACCAGGGGCTAGCTCCTGGACAGAGCTGGGGGGAGATGAGTGGAGGGGAGGGGGCCATTGCAGGGGAGCATGCTGAGGTGATAGTAGGAAAGAAAAGTGGGGTAGAGGAAGGAAGGTGTGTTGACCACATGCTTACTACAGGCAGGGGAGGTAATGGGGCAAGTAATGGTGAAGGGGAGGAGGGTCCAGGTACGGGGGTTGGTTTTGAGGGGTTCACAAGAAAAGGAAAAGGAAAGGGGAAGGGGTCTTCAGGGAGGAAAGGGAGTGTTTAAGGTTTTGAATAGAAAGTAGGGGCTTAAATATTTTATTTCAATGAATTGCATAAGAGTGGGCACCCTGAACGCAAGGGGAATTAAGATGTTACAGCGAAGGACTGCAGTGTTTATTTCTTTAAAAAGACTTCCATTTGATGTTGTTTTTTTGCAAGAATGTCACCTACAAGGGCAAAGTGATGTACAATGTTTTTCTGCAGGTTGGGAACTGGGGCCATCGGTCTGGGGAGTGGGGAATGTTAGGGCAGATGGGGTGGGTATTTTGTTTTATTCTTGGGAGTTTCTGGTGGAGGCCATAAATATAATTTTCCCAGGGCGTGTCATAGTGGCAGATGTCAGATGGAGGGGGGTGGCTTTCCGTTTTGTGAATGTGTATGCACCAAGTAAGCTTGGGGAAAGGGGTGGTTTTCTGGATATCCTGGCTCCTGTTCTATACACCAACCGACTATTGATTTTGGGTGGGTATTTTAATATGTCCTTAGACAATGCCTCTGGTAAGGTTTTGGCACAGTTGCTGGCAGACTTTTCCCTCCGGGACTCATTTAGGGCCGCAGGTGTTTTAGTGCCCACCTGTACATGGCGCAACAATAGGCAGGAGGCCTCACGTTTGGATTACTTGTTTTTTCCAGCCCATGTGAAGGCGAGAAATTACACCCAGCTGCCCATGTGGTGCTCAGATCATTTTCTGGTAGGGGTTGGGGCAGAGGTAGGAGGTGTGAAAAGAGGGAGGAAAGTGTGGAGATTCAACACCTCCTATCTTAAAGATAAATCTTTCGACACAGCTCTCCAAAGGCTGCTGGTTGGCTGGAAGAACCTACGGGGTCTGTTCGACTCTCACACAGCCTGGTGGGAGGGAGTGAAGGAGAGGATATCTCTCTTTTGCCACAGCTGAGGGATTGCAAAAGCAGAGCGTAGTCGGGCTCAGGCCCGCAGGTGGTCGGAGGAGCTGCAAACTTTGTGGTCCAATGGAGCCCTGAATACAGCAGAAGGGTGGGCCAGAGCCAGGTACCTTCAGGGAGTCTTGATGGATTTTTACTGGGGCAAAGCTAAAACCTTCCTGCTGTGGTCAGGGTCCCAGAAACGCCAGTTGGATGAGAAACCAACAAAGTTTTTCTTTTCCTCAGTACGGGGTCGTCAGCAGCGTAGTAGCATTGAGGGCCTGTTAGGGCAAGGAGGAGTGGTCTCCTCTGTAGAGGGAATGTTGCAGATGGCTGCTGAGTTCTATAGGGAGCTCTTCAGGGGTAGGGCTACTTTGAGTCACGCCACGGGGGATTTCCTGGCGGGGTTGATAGATGTTTTGGACAAGGAGGAGAGTGAGGCTTTAGAAGGTCCTTTGAGCCTTCTTGAGGTTGAGGTGGCATTGCACTCTCTGAAAGCGGGTACAGCTCCAGGGTGCGACGGACTCCCAGTAGAGTTCTACAAGGCCTTTTTCCCCTTGATAGGGGCAGAGCTGGTCGAAACGTACCAGGAGAGCTTGACGAAGGGGCAATTGCCTCCTACTTTGAGGACAGGTTTAGTGACCCTCCTCTACAAGAAGGGGAGGAAGGAGGACCTGGAAAATTGGAGGCCGATAACCCTGCTCACTACCGACTACAAGGTGCTGGCAAAGGTTATAACTGAGCGGCTAAAAAAAGTGGTTAGCTTAGTAGTCCATCCCGATCAGACGTGCGGGGTGCCAGGTAGATCGAGTAAGCTGAACCTGGCCTTGGTCAGGGACATCATCAGCTGGGCCGAACAACGTCATCTGCCTTTGTCAATTTTGAACCTAGACCAAGAGAAGGCTTTTGATAGGGTAAGTCACCCTTTTTTTAATGTCCGTTCTGGAGCACCTGAGGTTTGGTCCTATCTTCAGGTCCTGGGTTATGCTTCTATATGCTGGGGCCATGAGCAGAATCGAGGTGAATGGGTTCTACTCTGAGCTGGTAGAGCAGCGGAGAGGAGTAAGGCAGGGATCCTCGTTGTCCCCCCTACTATATATTTTGACTCTCGAGCCCCTTATGGCGGCTCTACGATCAGCCCCTTCCTTGAAAGGAGTGCACTTACCTGGTGGTAGGGGAGCAAGTGCGAAGGTTGCAGCGTACGCTGATGACACAACGTTGTTCTTGATCTCTGAGCAGGATTTTAAAGTGGCAGATAAGATACTGCATGAGTTTTGTGAGATATCTGGGGCTCGCGTGAACGTGGGTAAGTCTTCTGCGATGTTCGTTGGGCATTGGGCTGGGAGAACAATAGTGCCAGGGGGATATACCTTGTGCCCTGATGGTTTAAAGGTATTGGAAATTAACTTTTTTAGGAGGAATAGTGCACAGGAGAACTGGGGGGCCAAGTTCAAAGCTGCAAAAGCAAAGGTAGTCAGATGGAGCTCAAGGAGGCTCTCATTGTGGGGTAGGTTAGAAGTGGTAAGGGGGGACCTTCTCCCCAGCCTGAACCACCTGGCATATATCTTTCCAGTCCCCTTTTGGTATGGTAAGAAACTGGAGAAGCTCGTCTTTTCCTTCCTCTGGAGGAACGGAACCGAAATGGTCGCCAGGGCCCAGATGTACCGCCCTCTGAAGGAAGGAGGTAGGGGAGTGCCCTGTATCCCTTTAAAAATGGAGGCCCTTTTTTCCTCCTTTGCGGCACATTTGGTGGCCCGGACCACAGAGCACAGCGCAAAGTTCCTTGCTCAGTTTTTGTTGGCCTTTCCATTGAGGTCTATGGTCCCATGGAGAGGAACAATGCCCTGGTCTGCGGATAGGCCGGAGCACTACCAAAAGGTGGCGGTCTTCGTGGCAGGCAATCCCTGGTGTCTCGAAGAGTCTTTAATCTTAAGTCACAAGAAGCTGTATTGTAGGCAGAGGGATGAGCTGTTAGAGGTGGGAGGGAAGAGCGCGCAGCCCTGCGGGGTAGATTGGTCCATCCTGCAACCCTCCTATTTGGTGGGGTACTGCAAGGACCTGAACTGGCTGGCTGCTTTAGGCCGGCTGCCAGCAAGGGAGCATCTTTATAGACATGATCAGGGAAAATCCCCACTGTGTCCAGTGGGTTGCGGGCAGGAGGAAACGATTGAGCATGCGCTGTGGTCCTGTCCTGGAGCAACAGCATTTTGGCATTTAGTAAGGAAGTGGTGGGAGAATTGGGGGGTCTGCACATCACGAGAGATATAGTAATTAATGGGGAGGGGCTGAAGGAACTGGCAAAAGATCGCAGGAGAGTAGTGTGTGGGGTAATCTCAGAGGGAAAGAATATTCTGTGGGAATGGAGAACAGAGTGCGTGAGAAAGCAGTTGCCCTGTTTTTCTACAAAGAGGTTATTTTTCTGTTTACTTGGTAAAATAGCAAAAGAGGTAATCTGTTTCAAACTGTGTTATGGTGAGGAAGAATCAATGAGGATATGGGGGGGGGGGTTATCGAGGGTAGGAGTAGGATAGCTCTTAGAAGCTAGGGGCATCACCTGGTCCTGTTTTTTGTTTCAGTTCTTGAAAGTTGTCAAAGACAAGGTTTTTTTGTGGAGATTTATGTATAGTTGGATTTGAATTGTAATTTGTACCAAATAAATAAAAAAAATCTGTTTTTATCAGTTTAATATCTGATACGTCCCCTATTCGGGGACCATATAGTAAATGGACTTTTGGGCCTGGGAGATGGAAGAGGGGCTTGCTCCATCCACTCTACGTATCGACTTGGTATTGCAGTATTTCCAGGCAAAGTGCGCTTCCCTTTCGGGGTATCAACATTTGTTATGAAAGGCAGAGATCTTTGTTCATTAATTCAATAAGCGTCTGAGAGCGGGCAAATGAGGAATCTTTACTTTAGCTCTTGTTCAGGTGTGTGATTGCGTGTCCGTGAATGAACCGCCGACTCGTCGGCCGAAAGCGAATGGTATAGTGCTGTTGTCGTTCACTCCTGAGACCACAAACTGTCACAAGGCAGAGAACTAATACACAGACTTGATAGCAATAAAAGTTGGGGTTTAAAGTTTGTGTACACGCCTGTTTAATTGCAAAGCGCATTCATGCACTAGGAGTTGTGGATGATTTGTTTGTGTATGAGGACAACGTTGGTATGAATGGTAAAGAGGAGACTGGGCCATCTGCCCCAAAACCCTTGCACTTATACTTACCTGGTAGGGGAGACACTATGATCATGAAGGTGGTTCACCCAGGGTGAGGCTCGGCCATTGCACTTCGGTTGTGCTGACCCTTGCGAATTCCCCAAATGTGGGAATCTCGACTGCATAATTTCTGGTAGTGAGGGACTGCGTCCGCGCTCTCCCCTGGTCATTCGTTTAAAAAAAAAAAACTATCTCTGTTGTGTTTGTCGGGCGTGCTCTCAATTAAGGTGCTTCCCATAAACGCCAACCTGATCATTCGTTTTGCACTGTTTAGATTTTAAGACAACATTAAACAATGTTGATGTTAAAAAGGCCATTACTAGTAATATGCCTTCTGACATAAATCTTTTTCTTTTGCCGAGATTGATCGATGCACAGCATACAGCATAGCAGCCAATCAGCGTTCAGCTGATCTACGTGCATGCTGAACATCCCGCCCACAGTGCTCTGTGTGAAGTTGAGAGTTGATTCTGTCGGAGCACTAACGCTGTATTTTTGCCGTTGTAAATAACATTTTAGTTGTTAATTTCATGGGTGTTGTGCGTCAATGCAAAGTAAGTGAATTATACTTGATTTCTAGCAATCATATGTGCAATCCTAGACCTGTTCAATATTTAGTTTGCCATTATAATGAGCATTAGCTCGTTGAGGTTAATTATAGGAGTTATCACGGCTTTGTAACGATGTTGTGCTGTATATAGGATGTTATATATCTACTTAGTTCTTCATATTGATGTAATCTATGTATATTTCATCAGTGTTTGATGCATTCAATTGTTAAAGACTGCGTTTGAGGTATTCTGAAGTTGTAAACTACTTAATGCATGTGCGTGTAACAAGCCCAGACAGAGCACCGCTGACAAACTATGAGACGCAGATCAAACTGTTTAGAGTGTAATTTAATGTATGGCATAGCAAGTTTGTTTTTCTTTCTTTATTAATCTCATTTCCATATTTTGTTCATACTCATCATGTACCTGTTTTAAAATATTTAATGTTATTATTATGTATGTTTACACTTGCCTATATTTTCTGTTACCATAGAAAAACCACACCTACTTATACACCTTGATTAAGGACAACTACTTTGTTATCTGAGTTGATGTGGTGACAAATAAACGGGTTATTCCCAAATATCGGACATCTACTGACCAGTCTCTTACCAGACACCCTGTGGCGGGTTTTCAACCTAACTAGCAACATAACTAAATGTGATTGAGCTGTCATCAGTCAATTCATTTCTTGGAGCCGGATGAAACTTGCTACAGGCTTATAAGATGTCAGCACACGCAGAAGATGAGCCAACTGTGCGTGTCAGAAGGAAGACTGCCCTTCCCGCCCGATATGAAGATTTTGATCTCACTGGTTTCTCCCTGCCTAAGCTCTTGTATCCCGAACCCGTGTCACCAATCACTCAGATGCCCTCCTATCGGTCAGAGGGTGAAACCCAACAGGAGGGTGCAATGGCATCCGATCCAGTACAGATCCTAGGTGATGAGCCCCTTAGCTCAGAAGAATGGTCCGACACTGAACTAAGCAGGTCTGAGAATGACATTCTCAAGCGAAGAAATATTACTTCTCGCCATGCAAATAGGAACATGTTTCGCACTGTCAATCCGATCCAGCAGGAAAGGGATGCATTGCAGCAGACAAATCAGCAATATGCACAAGAGCTCTCTCAACTTAAGCGGCAGATGCAGCAGCTACAGATTCAGGTAGAACAACAACGGCCTGTGGCTCAACCGCTACCATCTGTTATTCCTGCCCGTCAGTCATACACTAGCCAGCCTATTCCTGCACCACGTCGTGTAAAGAACATGCAGTCAGCTGAGAGAAGTTTTAGGCCTGTGCCAGCACCACGCTTCAGACAACATGATATCAACTCAGATCATGAACATTCTTCTGCTCCTGTGGCTGATCTCAGAGACAACGATTACTCCCCCTATGACATTCCATGTGCCCAGCCATCCAGTTGGGAGGTTCCAAAGGAGGAGGAATTTTACCAACCTGAAAGAGAATATCAACCCCCATATGAGAGAGCGTGTGCAACCTCTACACCTTATGATTCTGCCTGGCGCCAAAGAACGGCCCATAGC
>NC_068320.1:77711-96055 GCF_025860055.1 Xyrauchen texanus
CCGAACTTTAAGTGCGAACAGTCTGAAGGCTTTTATGTCTCCGCTGCTGATATTTGGGCCATCCATAAGTTCTGCTATTCGTTGTAATGCAAGCTGGTGTGGCTGACCAAACTGCTGATCCAGAGCGTCCATTGTTCTTGTGAAGGGGTATTGAGAATGGCTGTAAGAATCAGCGATGAGTAGCGCCTCTTCTAGCTTGAGATGGTCTGTGAGAATCTGAAATTTAAACCTCTCTGTGGCATTAGCAGGGAGTGTATTCTCTAAGGCGATCTTCAAACGTGAGAACTCTCTCGGGTCTGGATGTACAAAATCTGGTATGGTGGGAGTAGGGCCTCTGTACATTGACTCTGGCTCAAACTGGCGACTTTACTCTGTGAGCTATGGGCGTTCTTTGGCGCCAGGCAGAATCATAAGGTGTAGAGGTTGCTACACGCTCTCTCATATGGGGGTTGATATTCTCTTTCAGGTTGGTAAAATTCCTCCTCCTTTGGAACCTCCCAACTGGATGGCTGGGCACATGGAATGTCATAGGGGAGTAATCGTTGTCTCTGAGATCAGCCACAGGAGCAGAAGAATGTTCATGATCTGAGTTGATATCATGTTGTCTGAAGCGTGGTGCTGGCACAGGCCTAAAACTTCTCTCAGCTGACTGCATGTTCTTTACACGACGTGGTGCAGGAATAGGCTGGCTAGTGTATGACTGACGGGCAGGAATAACAGATGGTAGCGGTTGAGCCACAGGCCGTTGTTGTTCTACCTGAATCTGTAGCTGCTGCATCTGCCGCTTAAGTTGAGAGAGCTCTTGTGCATATTGCTGATTTGTCTGCTGCAATGCATCCCTTTCCTGCTGGATCGGATTGACAGTGCGAAACATGTTCCTATTTGCATGGCGAAGTAATATTTCTTAAGCTTGAGAATGTCATTCTCAGACCTGCTTAGTTCAGTGTCGGACCATTCTTCTGAGCTAAGGGGCTCATCACCTAGGATCTGTACTGGATCGGATGCCATTGCACCCTCCTGTTGGGTTTCACCCTCTGACCGATAGGAGGGCATCTGAGTGATTGGTGACACGGGTTCGGGATACAAGAGCTTAGGCAGGGAGAAACCAGTGAGATCATAATCTTCATATCGGGCGGGAAGGGCAGTCTTCCTTCTGACACGCCCAGTTGGCTCATCTTCTGCATGTGCTGACATCTTATAAGCCTGTAGCAAGTTTCATCCGGCTCGAAGGACCATGAAGAAATGAATTGACTGATGACAGCTCAATCACATTTAGTTATGTTGCTAGTTAAGTTGAAAACCCGCCACAGGGTGTCTGGTAAGAGACTGGTCAGTAGATGTCCGATATTTGGGAATAACCCGTTTATTTGTCACCACATCAACTCAGATAACAAAGTAGTTGTCCTTAATCAAGGTGTATAAGTAGGTGTGGTTTTCTATGGTAACAGAAAATATAGGCAAGTGTAAACATACATAATAATAACATTAAATATTTTAAAACAGGTACATGATGAGTATGAACAAAATATGGAAATGAGATTAATAAAGAAAGAAAAACAAACTTGCTATGCCATACATTAAATTACACTCTAAACAGTTTGATCTGCGTCTCATAGTTTGTCAGCGGTGCTCTGTCTGGGCTTGTTACACGCACATGCATTAAGTAGTTTACAACTTCAGAATACCTCAAACGCAGTCTTTAACAATTGAAATGCATCAAACACTGATGAAATATACATAGATTACATCAATATGAACAACTAAGTAGATATATAACATCCTATATACAGCACAACATCGTTACAAAGCCGTGATAACTCCTATAATTAACCTCAACGAGCTAATGCTCGTTATAACGGCAAACTAAATATTGAACAGGTCTAGGATTGCACATATGATTGCTAGAAATCAAGTATAATTCACTTACTTTGCATTGACGCACAACACCCATGAAATTAACAACTAAAATGTTATTTACAACGGCAAAAATACAGCGTTAGTGCTCCGACAGAATCAACTCTCAACTTCACACAGAGCACTGTGGGCGGGATGTTCGCATGCACGTAGATCAGCGAACGCTGATTGGCTGCTATGCTGTATGCTGTGCATCGATCAATCTCGGCAAAAGAAAAAGATTTATGTCAGAAGGCATATTACTAGTAATGGCCTTTTTAACATCAACATTGTTTAATGCTGTCTTAAAATCTAAACAGTGCAAAACGAATGATCAGGTTGGCGTTTATGGGAAGCACCTTAATTGAGAGCACGCCCGACAAACACAACAGAGATAGTTTTTTTTTTAAACGAATGACCAGGGAATAGTGCGGACGCAGTCCCTAACTACCAGAAATTATGCAGTCGAGATTCCCACATTTGGGGAATTCGCAAGGGTCAGCACAACCGAAGTGCAATGGCCGAGCCTCACCCTGGGTGAACCACCTTCATGATCATAGTGTCTCCCCTACCAGGTAAGTATAAGTGCAAGGGTTTTGGGGCAGAGGGCCCATTCTCCTCTTTACCATTCATACCAACGTTGTCCTCATACACAAACAATTCATCCACAACTCCTAGTGCATGAATGCGCTTTGCAATTAAACAGGCGTGTACACAAACTTTAAACCCCAACTTTTATTGCTACCAAGTCTGTGTATTAGTTCTCTGCCTTGTGACAGTTTGTGGTCTCAGGAGCGAACGACAACAGCACTATACCATTCGCTTTCGGCCGACGAGTCGGCGGTTCGTTCACGGACACGCAATCACACACCTGAACAAGAGCTAAAGTAAAGATACCTCATTTGCCCGCTCTCAGACGCTTATTGAATTAATGAACAAAGATCTCTGCCTTTCATAACAAATGTTGATCCCCGAAAGGGAAGCGCACCGTGCCTGGAAATACTGCAATACCAAGTCGATACGTAGAGTGGACGGAGCAAGCCCCTCTTCCATCTCCCAGGCCCAAAAATCCATTTAATATATGGTCCCCGGATAGGGGACGTATCAGATACTAAACTGATAAGAACAGATTTTTTTTCTTTCGAAAAATTTTTATTGTCACTCTTTTTCTTTTTTCCACAATTTTTCTTTTCAAATATGTTTTCACACAATCTTACCATTTTCCTTTAACCAATAAAACAAAACATATACACACAACTTCATAATATTTGCAAAATAAAAAGGACAATTAACAAGACAAATTTAAGACACTAGTAAAATCATAAAAAATCTTAAAAGTCCATATTTTTCAATTGTGTGCTTAAAAGTCCATATTTTTCAATTGTGTGTTAAAAGTAATGTTTTAAAAATAATAAATAAAAACAACTTGGTGCCAATTTAAAATGCCATCTATTGTTCAAGACCGGGATGAGTCCCTATCAAATTGGCCATCATCCCACTCTCCAGGAAAGGCACTTGGCATGCAGCTTCTGTGCTCAGAGGAGATCCCTCTCCTCCTGCCCGCTGGCCTGCTGTTCCCGTAGCCGGTGGTGGTAAGGGTGCATCTACAGGCGGCCAAAGTACGGTGGCGGCGGGACCTCTTCCGTGTGACCCCGGCCCCCGTCCGAATAACAGCGCCGGTACCCCTGCAGCGTTGATGTTACCATTTGCTCGCTCGCGTGGAGGGAACCGTAGCGTGTTTCCCCACCAGCAGGTTTCTTGTGGTCCAGATGGCATCCTTGATTGAGTTGAAAGTGAGCCAGAGCGAGGTAAAGTTTTTTGCTGTACAGTCCTTCAAGCCCTGGCCCACACCAAGGATGGCGAGCTTGTAATCCATCTGGACCCTACCCGCTGGCAGGCACGGGAAATACAGGGGGCGGTCTTGGCCCACAGGTCCAGCGCGGCGCTGCACTCCCAGAGCAGGTGTCGTACTGTCTCCGGGGCACTACACCCCGGACGAGGGCAGACTGGATTCTTGGCCATGCCTCTGGAGTGCATCACCGCCCTGACCGGGAGGATCTCATGGGCCACCATCCACGCCATGTCCTTGTGCCTATTCTGGAGAGTTGGGTGGGCAGCATTTTTCCAAACATCTTTTGCCTCACCTAGTGTGAGGCCTGGGACTGGACTCACTGTTTCCGGTCCTGCACAAAAGAGACAAGAGATTTGTGGTTGGTTAAAAGGGTGACATCTTGCGACTCTAAACAATTTCTTTTTAAAAACTTCTTGATAAAATCATATTCTTTTGGAAGATTAAAAGCCACTGGGGTTGTCAAATCTTTTTTAAAATCTTTAAAGCTCTCAGGTAAGACCCCATCCAAAAGCGGGCCATGGCTGCAGTCTTATTTTCTGTGGATGGGGTCACCGCATAACCAATATGCAGGGCAGTGAAGCGGCTGGCTAAAAACAGGTGGGGGTCTGGGAGGCCTTTTCCCCATTTTCTGGTCTTTTCTTGATGACCTCCCTTTTCAGTCTTTCCCACCTGGACCCCCACAAGAAATAAAACACTGCCCTCTCCAGGTCTAGAAGAAAACTCCTAGGGGACTAAAAACAGAGCATGTAAGTAAAAGTAAGGGTAAAATCACTGCTTTAAATATTAAAACCTTTCCTTCTAGAGTCAATTGTCTTAGTCCCCAAAACCCCAGTCTTTGCCTGACTTTCCCTAGCATGTCAGTCCAATTTCCCCGTCCTCCACCCTCTTTGTCAAATTTAACCCCTAAAATTTTTAGCTCGGTCTCTTTAAAAGCGACTTCAAGTCCACCTGTGTCAACGTTTCCCCAAGGCCCAAAAGCTGGGCCTCGGACTTACTTCTGTTGAGCTTGGCCCGAGGCCCGACCGTACCAGTCTGTCACATCCATTGCTCTTCTTACTGATAAAAAGTCTGTCGCTAAAAGGGTCACGTCGTCCATGTACAGCACACAGGTCGCCGTCAGTCCACCAGTCCCGGAGCGTCTAGTCCTTTAATCCATTTATCCTTTCTCAAGATCTGTGCCAGTGGCTCAATGCACGCCACATAAAGGAGAGGAGATAAAGGGCATCCCTGACGGACACCACTACAGATATTTATCATTTTGGTTAAGTGCCCATTTACAAGAATTTTGCTGACTATGTCATTGTACAGCAGTCCCACCCAGGCTATGAACCTCCCTGGAAAACCCATTTTTGTCAGTACGTGAAACAAGTACTGGTGCGAGATCCGATCAAATGCTTTTTCAAAATCTAAATTGAGGACTACTAGTCGAAAATTTCTGTCTCTCGCATAACAGATGGCATCTCTAATCAGTACTAGGCTGTCCGTGATCTTCCTCCCTGGCACAGCACAAGCTTGATCCGGGTGGATTACGTCCTCTAAAACAGTCGACATACGTGTGGCTAAAATCTTACTAAAAAGCTTACAGTCAAAATTTAAAAGCGTGATCGGTCGCCAGTTCTTTAGGTCAGTCTTGTCTCCTTTTTGTACAACAATGAAACTGTCCCTATTCTAAAGCTGTCGGAAGTCTGGTCAAAGTCTCAAATTCTTTAAAAGCGGTCAATAATTCATGTGCTAAAATATCCCAAAAGTCACATAAAACTCTAGGGGAGTCCGTCCATTCCTGGGGACTTCCCTTTTAAAACTTTTAAGAGCCTTATGAATTTCTAAAATGTTAAAATCCTGGGATAAAAAACACCTTTGCCATTGACATTTTTCTCTAAAAACGCTAAAACTTCCCTTAAAGTGTCATTATCTACTCTTTTTTGCAATACAAATCTTCATAATATTTTGTGACCTCACTTAAAACTTCTTTTGTTGTGTGCACTTCCCTCCCTCCAGTTTTTAAAGATGTTATTACCCCTCCCGTGTGATAATTTTTTAAAGAAATACCTGGTGCACTTTTAGCCTTCTTCAATGTCTCTTTCTCTGCTTCTTAAAATGACACCTTTGCTTCGTGTTTCACTTAAAACTGACATTTCCTTTTTATTTTTTTATATCATCACTAAAATCCAAACCGTTATTTAAAAGGTTAAAATATCTCTGTAGTCTTTTTGCAGCCCCATCATGTGCCTTTTCCCTCTGTTTTTCTTATTTTTCCCTACCTTTCTAAAAAACTGTCTTGTCCTGGCCTTTACCATCTCCCACCACTGTGCTCGTGAATCATAAAAGTCTTGGAGGGTCTGCCATTGGCTGAACTGCTCCCTATATTCTCCAACTACTTCCTCATCTTCCAACAAGGAGCAGTTCAGCCTCCACAGCCCTCCCCCTACAGTCACACCGGTGGGGAGTGCAAGGGTGCAAGACAGCATCAAGTGGTCAGAAAAAAAGAGGGGGGTCAATGTTGCATCGGATGGCGGGCAGTCCCTTGTAAAAACATAGTCGATTCGAGAGGCTCTGGCCCCATCACCACTAAACCAGGTGAAGCCCTCCTCTCCTTGATGCATTTTTTTAAAACAGTCGACTAGCTTAAAATCTTTGACTAAACCCTGCAATAAAACCGAAGTCTTGTCAGCCTTAAAATCCTCTCCAACCCTCTTTCTGTCTTTCTGCGTTAAAACACAGTTAAAATCCCCTGCCACTACTAGGGGAACCCTACCTAACATGTGGGGCTGCAGGTCTTCTAAAAGCTCATACCTTTCATTTTTATCAGTAAAACCATACACATTTAAAATGTTAAAATCCTTGTCCAAAAAGTCATGTTTGCTAAAATTGCCCGCCCATCCCTAACCACAGTGCTACCCTTCACCACAATGTTGGGATTATTTATTAAAATGACAACACCGTCACATTTGTTTTGGTTGGATCCACTCCATAGTGAGGGACCTGGAGTCCACATCTCCTCCCACTTCCTATAATTTGTTAAAAAGGCAGAGCACACTCTTGCAATAAAAACACATCTGACTTACAAGACTTTAAAAAGGATAAAACACTCTGTGCTCGCATGAGTGGACCTCACACTTCTTACATTAAGAGTAGAGATAGTGAGGGTCATGAGCAGTATGGTTAAAAGGCATGACATTTAACTCTTTAAAATGCATTTAAAGACTACAGGTTTCAGTTAAAATCATAAAATTTCCTGTGATACCTGCTCCTCCTTTATACCCATGATGTTGGGGTCAGGAGGGCAGATGTTTAATGCCTGCAGAGCTGCAGAGGGACTCTCTTGCGGCTCCTTTGGCGATGATGTTCTTAGCTTTACGTGCAAAAATGAGACCTCATTTGGGGATTCTTGGGGCCACATACGGTCCAGCTCTTCCATAAAGGAACTCTCTGGCTGATGAGTTGCCCTCTGCTTTTCTCCTCTGTTTTAGCCAGAGGAGATCCATGAGGCCTTTTCTGCACCTGAGCATTCGGAAGTGCGTAATCCGTTTCACTCCGACTGGACTCCAAACTCGCCTCAGGCACGGTGATTAAAGAGGAAGTTGTTTCCTCCTCTCCCTCCTCTACATCTAATTTTCTTTGGGAGGTGACTTCCTCCCCCTGTTCAAATAAAATGTTTGACTCTGCCCCTGTTGCCGCCCCACTTCCTCCTCTTTGTCCAATCCCTGAAGCTGGCTGGGAATTTGAATTTCCCGCCAAAACTTCAGGGACCGCCTCCTCCCTTTGTTCTCCCGTTTGCTCAATCTGTGGGACGGCCATTTTGTTACTTTTCACTATGTTGGCAAAACTTTTTGGGCAATCTCTGTAGAGGTGGTTGGTCTCTCCACACAGATTGCACCGTCTGCCACTGGTACATTCTTCAAAACTGTGACCAATTGCTCTACACTTCCCACACACAATTTCTTGGCAGGTTTCAGCCAGATGCCCAAATTTCCCACACTTCCTACATAATTTAGGCATCCCTGATAGTGGATGTAGCCTCGGTTTTCTCCCAACACAATCATAGAGGGAAGATGTTTCAGGCCCTGGAAGCCCTCAGCGTCTTCCCATTGTTTAATAGGAACACGCCAAGAGCAGTTCCAAATGCCATCTTCATCCAACCACTCTGACCGGTTGGACCTCGTACAGTGCAAAATCTGCCCAGCCAAACACAAATATCATCTCCACTCACTGTTTCATTAAACATTCTAACAATCACAGTTTTGAGTGAATTATCAGAAAGCTTTTCTACAGCAAACATGGAGAACTGGACCTTACTAAACCTCAAATTTTTGCCAAAAACATTTAACAAGGAAGCATTCTTAAAACTTAAATCAAACCCTTTGTTCAGGGGCAGAGTCATTAAGCAATTCAAATCCATTGCATTAAAACCCAGAGTTTTTTGGATCAGCTTCCTGGAGAAATCAAGCCGAGACATTCCAGGAGCTTCCCATTAACTTCAACAAAATTAAAGCGAGCGCTATGGTGCCTCCTTGTGCCAGCACGGGCAGCTGACATGGTGAAGGCACCCACAGCCTACTAAAACAAGGTATATAAACAGATAAAAATATAAATTAATTAAAAAGTTATAAAAAACTTACCTTAAAAGATTCCCGAAAGAAAACGAGTCCTCTGCTTTAAAACCGGCAAAACCAATGTACCTCCTAAAGGTTGAGCGGCTCGTGAAACTTCCACTCATGAACCAAGAAACCTACAAGAAGCGATCGCTAGCGCCACCCTCTGACAAGACACAAGATCTTAACCAAAAGGCCAGAAGCGATGCCGTAATCACTCTGTGAGAGGACGGCCGGAAGCGGAAAGCGAGATGAGGTCATGGTGAGAGCGTCAAAGGTCACAAACTATCAAGTAGACATGGACGGTTTGACCAGTGCGGGACCAAACAAAATGGACCATGCCACTCCACGATGCAATATTAGCGTGCAACACTTTTCAGCGTAACAAGCAAAGCATTGTTCCCACCAAAAAACGATCAAATGATACTTTATTGATGTCTTTCTCTCAGCTCGAAGGCGGCTGGAGTGCCGTTGGCGAAACCCCGTGTGGAGGCCAAACTGATCTTTCTACTCACATTTGAACATTTGGGATGTATGTTTTCTTCTGCTATATTTTTGTGTGCCCTTCGCAATGTTATATTACACATTGGCTTTTCGTGTAAAAGGAACAATGTGTATGCATTGTCAATGTGTGCCCAACCAACGCTGACACCACACCTAGCTTTGTTTCTATGTCTCAGTGAAGGACGCTGAAGTCTCTTGTTTCAGAGTAGCTAATCAAACGCGGGGGCCAGACAGACCTTTTTATTCTCTTATGAACGCAAATCGTGGCTTTTTTTTTTTTTCTTTTCTTTTCTTTTTCGGATCCATTGGGTCCAAAGTTTAACTTTGGCTCTGTACTTTTAATAATTCAGGCTAATCTCGCTTTTCTCTTACACTGAACAGTGAGCTTGAAGTGAAGACGAAATCCTTTGTGAGCAAGTAGGAAATCCTGCGTGTTTAAGTGATGGCGTCCACTTCAGTAGCAGATACGGTTCTTTATTTCTATCTCTGTCGGATCGCTGAACGCCAAATTTCCTTTGTCTTAGTTTGATACAGCGCTTCATTTCTATTTGTGAGCTCAGAGGATGCCGTGTGGTCTTTGTCTTAGTTTGATACAGGGCAAGAAAATTCAACTTGTGTAACAGAAATTCCAGTTTCAAAGTTCAGAAAAATAGGAGTCTGCTCTAAGAGATATTTAACATTTAATCTATACTGTTTTCACATTATTCATGAAAATATGTCATCGGTGGTAAACCATTTAGTTCCTGTTACATATATTTATTGAAATACTTAGTGGTATAGAGTTTGTGATGGAATTGACAGCAAATTAGAAAATTCTTCTTTTAAAAGAATTTGTCATTAGTGTTGTCGACACTTGCATTATTCGTTAAACAAAATTCAGTCATAAAATAATCAACCAAAGTCGAGTTGCCCTTTATGAATAATAATAATAAAAATGACAATATGTTAAATAACTGTTTTACCCTCAGCTTTAATGGGAAAAGCTGAACTGATTATAAATGCTTTCTTTTTTTATTTGTATTTTTATTTTGGAAATATCCCTTTCACATGTAAGCACATCCTGGCGTTTAGTTTTTTTTAACCCAGTATTTATATGTCCATCTTCTGTTTCCTCCCTGTGCTTTCATATAATTGTTAATTGACTGAATTTTCCACTAAACTTAACATCAGTAAAATTGGAGGGAAAGCAGAATCCGTTGTCAGCATGTCTTCCTTCATCTTGTGGGGTTTTTAAAGATAGCATCATTGAACTTTAACGTGTATGTTTCTTAAGTTGAAATGATCAGTGACAACGCAAGGCTTTCTTTTCAACGGAGGGACATGCATACGAATGTTACAATATTTAAACGTGTTTTTGATCGTGTTCACGTTAAGTGAGGATTCCGTTTCTACAGATGGAGATGCAAATGAGAAATAAACAGGACCATTGCTTAGGATTCAAAATATTGTATAAAAGAAAGCGAGCCTTTCAACTGAAGAAATGAATTGACTGATGACAGCTCAATCACATTTAGTTATGTTGCTAGTTAGGTTGAAAACCCGCCACAGGGTGTCTGGTAAGAGACTGGTCAGTAGATGTCCGATATTTGGGAATAACCCGTTTATTTGTCACCACATCAACTCAGATAACAAAGTAGTTGTCCTTAATCAAGGTGTATAAGTAGGTGTGGTTTTTCTATGGTAACAGAAAATATAGGCAATTGTAAACATACATAATAATAACATTAAATATTTTAAAACAGGTACATGATGAGTATGAACAAAATATGGAAATGAGATTAATAAAGAAAGAAAAACAAACTTGCTATGCCATACATTAAATTACACTCTAAACAGTTTGATCTGCGTCTCATAGTTTGTCAGCGGTGCTCTGTCTGGGAATGTTACAAGCACATGCATTAAGTAGTTTACAACTTCAGAATACCTCAAACACAGTCTTTAACAATTGAAATGCATCAAACACTGATGAAATATACATAGATTACATCAATATGAACAACTAAGTAGATATATAACATCCTATATACAGCACAACATCGTTACAAATCCGTGATAACTCCTATAATTAACCTCAACGTGCTAATGCTCGTTATAACGGCAAACTAAATATTGAACAGGTCTAGGATTGCACATATGATTGCTAGAAATCAAGTATAATTCACTTACTTTGCATTGACGCACAACACCCATGAAATTAACAACTAAAATGTTATTTACAACGGCAAAAATACAGCGTTAGTGCTCCGACAGAATCAACTCTCAACTTCACACAGAGCACTGTGGGCGGGATGTTCGCATGCACGTAGATCAGCGAACGCTGATTGGCTGCTATGCTGTATGCTGTGCATCGATCAATCTCGGCAAAAGAAAAAGATTTATGTCAGAAGGCATATTACTAGTAATGGCCTTTTTAACATCAACATTGTTTAATGCTGTCTTAAAATCTAAACAGTGCAAAACGAATGATCAGGTTGGCGTTTATGGGAAGCACCTTAATTGAGAGCACGCCCGACAAACACAACAGAGATAGTTTTTTTTTTAAACGAATGACCAGGGGAGAGCGCGGACGCAGTCCCTCACTACCAGAAATTATGCAGTCGAGATTCCCACATTTGGGGAATTGCAAGGTCAGCACAACCGAAGTGCAATGGCCGAGCCTCACCCTGGGTGAACCACCTTCATGATCATAGTGTCTCCCCTACCAGGTAAGTATAAGTGCAAGGGTTTTGGGGCAGAGGGCCCATTCTCCTCTTTACCATTCATACCAACATTGTCCTCATACACAAACAATTCATCCACAACTCCTAGTGCATGAATGCGCTTTGCAATTAAACAGGCGTGTACACAAACTTTAAACCCCAACTTTTATTGCTACCAAGTCTGTTTATTAGTTCTCTGCCTTGTGACAGTTTGTGGTCTCAGGAGCGAACGACAACAGCACTATACCATTCGCTTTCGGCCGACGAGTCGGCGGTTCGTTCATGGACACGCAATCACACACCTGAACAAGAGCTAAAGTAAAGATTCCTCATTTGCCCGCTCTCAGACGCTTATTGAATTAATGAACAAAGATCTCTGCCTTTCATAACAAATGTTGATCCCCCGAAAGGGAAGCGCACCGTGCCTGGAAATACTGCAATACCAAGTCGATACGTAGAGTGGACGGAGCAAGCCCCTCTTCCATCTCCCAGGCCCAAAAATCCATTCAATATATGGTCCCCGGATAGGGGACGTATCAGATATTAAACTGATAAGAACAGATACTACACTTGATCTTAGCCAAAAGGCCGAGAAGCGATGCCGTAATCACTCTGTGAGAGGACGGCCAGAAACGGAAAAGCGAGATGAGGTCACGGTGAGAGCGTCAAAGGTCACAAACTATCAAGTAGACATGGACGGTTTGACCAGTGCGGGACCAAACAAAATGGACCATGCCACTCCACGATACAATATTAGCGCGCAACACTTTTCAGCGTAACAAGCAAAGCATTGTTCCCACCAAAAAACGATCAAATGATACTTTATTGATGTCTTTCTCTCAGCTCGAAGGCCGCTGGAGTGCCGTTGGCCGAAACCCTGTGTGGAGGCCAAACTGATCTTTCTACTCACATGTGAACATTTGGGATGTATGTTTTCTTCTGCTATATTTTTGTGTGCCCTTCGCAATGTTATATTACACATTGGCTTTTCGTGTAAAAGGGAACAATGTGTATGCATTGTCAATGTGTGCCCAACCAACGCTGACACCACACCTAGCTTTGTTTCTATGTCGCAGTGAAGGACGCTGTAAGGCGGGTGCCAGTGAGTTTGGGCTACTCCTCGAGAAAACAAAAGGCTCTCATGAGAATTAACATCTGAACTCTCTCTGCAGATGTAACAGCAACATCCGAGATGCAACATACTGTGCAGCTAACACCTCCCTTCTAAAGTATCTTCATCTTACTCCTCCTCCTCCTCACTTAAAGCTCACTAAAAACCTATGCAATGTGAAGTGTGTACAAAAAGTAACTATAACATGTTTGGTATCATTTAAAGTCTCTCAGTGCGCCTGGTAAACTGGTCTCATCCTCCCAGCCATAATGAAAAGCTAAAAGAAGTTATACAATATGTGAAATTTGGTGTGCCCCTTAAAGGTGTGCCCTCCCCAGATCCTCCATACCTCCTGTATGTTAATCTACAGGAACCCCTCAACAGGGGACCAAAATCTAATTATAATGACAGACACCACCATTTGGTAAGCATGTTGAATTATCTGGGTATTTAAGGAGAGGCGACACATTGCTCAGGGCTCTCTGTAATCAGACGATCCCAAACAGTTTACTGTTTGTAGTTTATTTCAGGTGATTGCAATTCGTATTTCTTATGTTTTGATAAAATGTCTAACTTTGACTTATCAATGTCTAATTGGAATTGATGAATTGATTATGTTACCTGGTCAATAAATTGTCAACATTTGATTTTATTCTGACTGACTCTGACATTGTGTTTCCCAAACAGATTAAACGATTCGTATGTTACCGCAAGTCTGCGTCAGATTAGTGACGACTAATATTTGGCATTGATTCAAGTGTACTTGGTTTGCAAAGACAAAAGGGAATTTCCGTTTAGAGCAGCAAACGCTGCTTGACCAATCTAAATCTGGGTGTCTTACCTCTGTTTTAATTTGATGTTTCTCCAGATAAGTGTACGTGGGAAACCACGCATGGCCAATCCAAAGCTATTATAAGAGAAGTTATGTTGGTCAACTTACATCTGTAATAGTGGCTGTGACCTCTACTGAAGAAAACGTTAAGTTACATTCAAGTGTATGCAATTCCATGGGGCTATACTGAAGTATCTTTGATTGTGTATACGTGAACGTGACCGATCTCAGGTATATAGCAATTACCTCTGTTTGATGATCCAATACTGGCCGCTTGTGATCGTGAGACCCGCGGTGTAGAGAAAACACGCGAGGACCTCAAAGCGACATAGTTTCTTAATCTAAACGGGTAAAATATAATTAAAGGAGTTAAAGGAATAATCAAACATTCGCTCACTTTTAATGATACTCAGATATCATTAAAAACCTTTTTCATTTATGGAGTCAGATGAAATAACGAGATAATACATAAGAGAAAATGTATTTCATTTAATATTGTTGTGTTGCGTACAAGAAAGATTGTAACGCGCAGAGACCTTCACCCGTATTATTGGAGACCGTCATTGGACCGATAAACGGGCTTACAACGCTGAAGTCTCTTGTTTCAGAATAGCTAATCAAACACGGCGGCCAGACAGACCTTTTTATTCTCTTATGAACGCAAATCGTGGCTTTTTTTCTTTTCTTTTCTTTTCTTTTTCGGATCCATTGGGTCCAAAGTTTAACTTTGGCTCTGTACTTTTAATAATTCAGGCTAATCTCGCTTTTCTCTTACACTGAACAGTGAGCTTGAAGTGAAGACGAAATCCTTTGTGAGCAAGTAGGAAATCCTGCGTGTTTAGGTGATGGCGTCCACTTCAGTAGCAGATACGGTTCTTTATTTCTATCTCTGTCGGATCGCTGAACGCCAAATTTCCTTTGTCTTAGTTTGATACAGCGCTTCATTTCTATTTGTGAGCTCGGAGGATGCCGTGTGGTCTTTGTCTTAGTTTGATACAGCGCAAGAAAATTCAACTTGTGTAACAGAAATTCCAGTTTCAAAGTTCAGAAAAATAGGAGTCTGCTCTAAGAGATATTTAACATTTAATCTATACTGTTTTCACATTATTCATGAAAATATGTCATCGGTGGTAAACCATTTAGTTCCTGTTACATATATTTATTGAAATACTTAGTGGTATAGAGTTTGTGATGGAATTGACAGCAAATTAGAAAATTCTTCTTTTAAGAGAATTTGTCATTAGTGTAAAAAAGGCTATAGTTACTAACCTCTCTAAAATCTCCCCCTCTGTATTTTGAGGCACATGCACACACACAGCACCTTTCCTGAGCCAATCAGCGTCCAGAAACCTTGTGCAGGTGATCTCCCCCGCCCTCACAGAGACAGTATTAACAGTGCAGCGGGACACGGAGACTGACGCTGAAGCTAAAGCAGTATAAACTGTTTATATAGCGCATTTCGGACGAAGTGTTGTGCGTGAATGCCAAAGTAAGTTTGTAATTCTTAATTATACAGTCTATTCGCTCTGGGAAACAAGTTATTATGATGTAACGATATACCATAGAGATGTGTGTGTATTCCCAATTGTTTATTCATGCCTGTAACACTCTAGCTCGTATGTCTGTATACATAACTTTATTATTGTCCGCACTAGAGTTACACTTGCTTTATTATTACATGTTATGTTATAGTTTGAAGTTAAATTTGCTGTATTTTTTCTGTATTTAATGGGAGTATTGTTGTGAACAATTTATTACGCGCATGCGCTCTCATAACCCCGACAGAGCGGCGCCATACAAGCTTCGCAGCTTTACAAGGTGTCAGATTACAGCTGTGCGTGGCATATAACATAAAGGTTACAGCCTAACTTACATTTGCTTTCAGTTTATTCTAATAATGTGCCTGTTTAATTATTAATGTTATTTTATCGTGCTACATTATTGCTCATATGTTTAATTGTTGTAATTATTATTATGTATATTCATGTTTATGTTACTGTTTATTTTATAGAAAACCACAACCATACAAGCCAGTCTGTTGAGTGGTGACAATAAATGGGTTATTCCCAGAAAGTTATTGCATCTTCGTTTTCGTCTCTAATCGGACAGTCTTTGGTGGGTCAGCACCCTGAGCTGGCAACTTGTCTTATAAGTGCTACCAATCAAAAGCATTTTTTCAATTAGTGTTGTCGACACTTGCATTATTCGTTAAACAAAATTCAGTCATAAAATAATCAACCAAAGTCGAGTTGCCGTTTATGAATAATAATAATAATAATGACAATATGTTAAATAACTGTTTTACCCTCAGCTTTAATGGGAAAAGCTGAACTGATTATAAATGCTTTCTTTTTTTATTTGTATCTTTATTTTGGAAATATCCCTTTCACATGTAAGCACATCCTGGCGTTTAGCTTTTTTTTAACCCAGTATTTATATGTCCATCTTCTGTTTCCTCCCTGTGCTTTCATATAATTGTTAATTGACTGAATTTTCCACTAAACTTAACATCAGTAAAATTGGAGGGAAAGCAGAATCCGTTGTCAGCATATCTTCCTTCATCTTGTGGGGTTTTTAAAGATAGCATCATTGAACTTTAGCGTGTATGTTTCTTAAGTTGAAATGATCAGTGACAACGCAAGGCTTTCTTTTCAACGGAGGGACATGCATACGAATGTTACAATATTTAAGCGTGTTTTTGATCGTGTTCACGTTAAGTGAGGATTCCGTTTCTACAGATGGAGATGCAAATGAGAAATAAACAGGACCATTGCTTAGGATTCAAAATATTGTATAAAAAGAAAGCGAGCCTTTCAACTGAAGAAATGAATTGACTGATGACAGCTCAATCACATTTAGTTATGTTGCTAGTTAGGTTGAAAACCGCCACAGGGTGTCTGGTAAGAGACTGGTCAGTAGATGTCCGATATTTGGGAATAACCCGTTTATTTGTCACCGCATCAACTCAGATAACAAAGTAGTTGTCCTTAATCAAGGTGTATAAGTAGGTGTGGTTTTTCTATGGTAACAGAAAATATAGGCAATTGTAAGCGTACATAATAATAACATTAAATATTTTAAAACAGGTACATGATGAGTATGAACAAAATATGGAAATGAGATTAATAAAGAAAGAAAAACAAACTTGCTATGCCATACATTAAATTACACTCTAAACAGTTTGATCTACGTCTCATAGTTTGTCAGCGGTGCTCTGTCTGGGCTTGTTACACGCACATGCATTAAGTAGTTTACAACTTCAGAATACCTCAAACGCAGTCTTTAACAATTGAAATGCATCAAACACTGATGAAATATACATAGATTACATCAATATGAACAACTAAGTAGATATATAACATCCTATATACAGCACAACATCGTTACAAAGCCGTGATAACTCCTATAATTAACCTCAACGAGCTAATGCTCGTTATAACGGCAAACTAAATATTGAACAGGTCTAGGATTGCACGTATGATTGCTAGAAATCAAGTATAATTCACTTACTTTGCATTGACGCACAACACCCATGAAATTAACAACTAAAATGTTATTTACAACGGCAAAAATACAGCGTTAGTGCTCCGACAGAATCAACTCTCGACTTCACACAGAGCACTGTGGGCGGGATGTTCGCATGCACGTAGATCAGAGAACGCAGATTGGCTGCTATGCTGTATGCTGTGCGTCGATCAATCTCGGCAAAAGAAAAAGATTTATGTCAGAAGGCATATTACTAGTAATGGCCTTTTTAACAGCCGCCCCCAGATTCGGTAAAGAGAATCTGTGCAATTAAGAAAAAGCCTCCAAGTAACAGATTGGTTTACAGTCATTCAGGAATGCTAGGCAATTGTATAATACGTGCTATTGGGCGTGTGTACGTCTTTGCACCCACCTTAACATTAGCCGTCCTCACTCTGCCATCAGCCCCAGGGAAGACTTCTGACACTCGTCCCACCAACCAAAGGGCTCGAGGCAACTGTGGGTCGACTATCATCACTGTGGTGTCAACTTGAGCGTTGGATGTGTCACCTTGCCACTTCTGATGGCTTTGAAGACCAGGAAGGTAAAACCTCAGAAAGTGTCTCCAGAAGTGGTCTGCAAGAACTTGACTGTGACGCCATCACCGCTTGCTTAACAGCTCTGACTCTGGGTATACCACTGGAGGTAGAGAAGAATCTGGCCGCCCCATCAAGAGAGAATTTGGAGTGATGGGGTCTGGATCAGCAATGTCAGAGGAAGTATAACCCAAGGGTTTAGAGTTTAGTATTCCCTCAATTTCTACCAACACTGTATCTAGTACTTCAAAGGTAACTGCCTGGGCTCCGATAGTGGCTGTCAGTGCTTGCTTAAGGGAGCGGATTTCTCGTTCCCAGCAACCTCCGAAGTGAGGAGCATTTGGGGGGTTGAAATGGAATTCGATCTGGTGTCTGGCAAGCTGTCCCTGAAGTTCAGGGGCAAGGGCTGCGAATGTTCCCTTTCTCCTCCCTTGAAATTTGTGCCCTGGTCTGATATGAGTTCGAATGGGGTTCCACGTCTGGCAGTAAAGCGTCTGAGGGCCATGAGGAAGGAATCAGTATCAAGGTTATGTAGTATATCAATGTACACTGCTCGAGAGGTTAGGCACTTAAAAATGATACCCCATTTCTTTTCAGTCCTCCTTCTGACCTTGACAGCATAAGGGCCGAAACAGTCTATACCTGTAGAATAGAATGCAGGTCAGTATAGTCGTAGTCTGGCTGGAGGGAGGTCTGCCATTTTGGGAATTTCTGGCTTCTTTCTCCATTTCTGGCACTCTACACATCTTCGTTGGTACCGCTTAACCGCTTCCCTAGCGCGGAGAATCCAGTAAATCCAG
>NC_068320.1:96555-110659 GCF_025860055.1 Xyrauchen texanus
AGTTGAAATGATCAGTGACAACGCAAGGCTTTCTTTTCAACGGAGGGACATGCATACGAATGTTACAATATTTAAACGTGTTTTTGATCGTGTTCACGTTAAGTGAGGATTCCGTTTCTACAGATGGAGATGCAAATGAGAAATAAACAGGACCATTGCTTAGGATTCAAAATATTGTATAAAAGAAAGCGAGCCTTTCAACTGAAGAAATGAATTGACTGATGACAGCTCAATCACATTTAGTTATGTTGCTAGTTAGGTTGAAAACCCGCCACAGGGTGTCTGGTAAGAGACTGGTCAGTAGATGTCCGATATTTGGGAATAACCCGTTTATTTGTCACCACATCAACTCAGATAACAAAGTAGTTGTCCTTAATCAAGGTGTATAAGTAGGTGTGGTTTTTCTATGGTAACAGAAAATATAGGCAATTGTAAACGTACATAATAATAACATTAAATATTTTAAAACACCTTTCCAGGAACCAGCACCTTATCGTGGTGGAGAGGTTTGTGTGCCCTTATGATCCTGAGGGTTGTGTTGTCTGGAGCCATGTGCTCCTGGTAGGGTTTCCCAAGCAAAGTGGTCTCAGGTGAGGGGCCAGACTAAGAATGGTTCGAAAATGACTCATGGAAAAAACGGCAAGAGGAGGAGTTACCCTGCCCGGAGGAAGCCCGGGGCCCCTGTCTGGAGCCAGGCCCAGATGGAGGGCTCGTCGGCGGCGCCTGGTGGCCGGGTTTGTCATGGAGCCCGGCCGGGCACAGCCCGAAGAAGCAACGTGGAACCCCCTCTACATCCCTTGGGCCCACCACCCATTGGAGGAACCGCAGGAGTCGGGTGCGCTGCCATATGGGCGGCAGTGAAGGCCGTGGGCCTCGACGGACCAGACCCGGGCAGCAAAGGCTTGCTCTGGGGACGTGGAATGTCACCTCACTGGGGGAAGGAGCCGGAACTAGTGAGGGAGGTGGAGCGTTACCAGTTGGATCTGGTGGGGCTTACATCGACGCACAGTTTTGGCTCTGGATCCGTACTCCTGGATAGGGATGGACTCTATTCTTCTCTGGAGTTTCCCAGGGTGTGAGGCGACGGGCGGTGTGGGGATACTCACGAGTCCCCGGCTGAGCCACTACGTTGGAGTTTACCCCGTGGATCGAGAGGGTCGCCTCCCTACGCCTACGGGTTGTGGGGAAAACTCTGACTGTTGTCTGTGCATATGCACCGAACAGCAGTTCAGAGTATTCGGCCTTCTTGGAGACCCTGAATGGAGTCCTGAATAGGGCCCCAGTAGGGGACTCCATAGTGATGCTGGGTGACTTCAACGCACACGTGGGAAATGACAGGGACACCTGGAAAGGCGTGATTGGGAGGAATGTCCTCCTGATCTGAACTCAAGTGGATGTTTGTTATTAGATTTCTGTGCTAGTCATGGATTATCTATAACAAACACCATGTTCGAACATAAGGATGCTCATAAGTGTACGTGGTACCAGAGCACCCTAGGCCGAAGGTCGATGATCGATTTTGTAATCGTGTCGCCGGATCTGAGGCCATATGTTTTGGACACTCGGGTAAAGAGAGGGGCAGAGCTGTCAACCGATCACCATCTGGTGGTAAGTTGGGTCAGGGGTGGGGAAAGACTCTGGACAGACCTGGGAAGCCCAAGCGAGTAGTGCGGGTGAACTGGGATCGTTTGGAGGAGGTCCCTGTCCGTGAGATCTTCAACTCACACCTCCGGCGGAGCTTTTCAGGCATCCCTGCGGAGGTTGGGGACATTGAACCGAGTGGGCAATGTTCAAAGCTTCCATTGCCGAGCCGCTGTGGAGAGCTGCGGCCTCAAGGTTTTAGGTGCCGCAAGGGGTGGTAACCCTCGAACACCGTGGTGGACACTGGTGGTCAGGGAAGCCGTCCGACTGAAGAAAGAGGCCTTCCGGGATTTGTTGTCCCGGAGGTCTCCGGAGGCAGTTGCAAGGTACCGACAGGCCCGAAGGGCTGCGGCCTCGGCCATGAGGGAGGCAAAGCAGTGGGTGTGGGAAAAGTTCGGAGAAGCCATGGAGAAGGACTTTCGGTCCGCACCAAAGTGCTTCTGGAAAACCGGTCCGCCACCTTAGGAGGGGGAACGGGAACCATTCAAGCTGTATACAGCAAAGATGGGACGCTGTTGACCTCAACCGAGGAGGTTATTGGGCGGTGGAAGGAACACTTTGAAGAACTCCTAAATCCCAACACGCCCTCTATGGTAGAGGCAAAGCCGGAGGATGATGGGGATCAGATTCTATTTCCCTGGGGAGGTCACTGAGGTAGTCAAACAACTCCGCAGTGGCAAAGCCCCGGGATTGATGAGATCCGACCAGAAATGCTGAAAGCTCTGGATGTGGAGGGGTGTCATGGATGACACGCCTCTTCAACATTGGCGTGGAAATCTGGGACAGTACCTAAGGAGTGGCAGAACGGGGTGGTGGTTCCCTCTTCAAAAGGGGGATCAGAGAGTGTGTGCCAACTACAGGGGTATCACACTTCTCAGCCTCCCTGGTAAAGTTTACTCCAAGGTGCTGGAGAGGAGGGTTCGGCCGATTGTCGAACCTCAGATTGAAGAGGAACAATGCGGTTTTCGGTCCTGGCCGTGGAACGACGGACCAGATCTTTACTCTCGCAAGGATCCTGGAGGGGGCCTGGGAGTATGCCCATCCGGTCTACATGTGTTTTGTGGATCTGGAGAAGGCGTATGACCGGGTCCCCGGAGAGACTGTGGGAGGTGCTGCTGGAGTACGGGGTGGGGGGTCCCTTCTTAGGGCTGATCCAATCCCTGTACGTCCAAAGCAAGGGCTGTGTCCGGTCCTCGGCACAAAGTCGAGTTCATTCCATGTGGGGTTGGTCTCCACCAAGGCTGCGCTTTGTCACCAATCCTGTTTGTGATATTCATGGACAGGATATCGAGGCGTAGTCGGGGTGGGGAAGGTGTGCGGTTCGGTGGGCTGGGGATCTCATCGCTGCTTTTTGCAGATGATGTTGTCTTCATGTCATCATCGGTCCGTGACCTTCAGCTCTCACTGGATTGCTTGGCAGTCGAGTGTGAAGCAGCTGGGATGAGGATTAGCACCTCTAAATCTGAGGCCATGGTTCTCAGCAGGAAACCGATGGAGTGCGTACTCCAGGTAGGGAATGAGGTTTTGCCCCAAGTGAAGGAGTTCAAGTACCTCGGGGTCTTGTTCACGAGTGAGGGACAATGGAGCGGGAGGTTGGCCAGAGAATCGGGGCAGCAGGGGCGGTATTGCACTCGCTCTATCGCACTGTTGTCACGAAAAGAGAGCTGAGCCGAAGGCAAAGCTCTCGATCTACCGGTCAATTTTTGTTCCTACCCTCACCTATGGTCATGAAGGTTGGGTCATGACCGAAAGAACTAGGTCGCGAGTACAAGCGGCCGAAATGGGCTTCCTCAGAAGGGTGGCGGGCTTCTCCCTTAGAGATAGGGTGAGGAGCTCAGTAATCCGTGAGGAGCTCGGAGTAGAGCCGCTGCTCCTTTGCGTTGAAAGGAGTCAGTTGAGGTGGTTTGGGCATCTGGTAAGGATGCCCCTGGCCGCCTCCCTAGGGAGGTGTTTCAGGCACGCCCAGCTGGGAGGAGGCCTCGGGAAGACCCAGGACTAGGTGGAGAGATTACATCTCCACACTGGCCTGGGAACGCCTCGGGTCGCCCAGTCAGAGCTGGTTAATGTGGCTCGGGATAGGGAAGTTTGGGGCCCCTGCTGGAGCAGCTGCCCCGCGACCCGACTTCGGATAAGCGGTTGAAGATGGATGGATGGATTTTAAAACAGGTACATGATGAGTATGAACAAAATATGGAAATGAGATTAATAAAGAAAGAAAAACAAACTTGCTATGCCATACATTAAATTACACTCTAAACAGTTTGATCTGCGTCTCATAGTTTGTCAGCGGTGCTCTGTCTGGGCTTGTTACACGCACATGCATTAAGTAGTTTACAACTTCAGAATACCTCAAACGCAGTCTTTAACAATTGAAATGCATCAAACACTGATGAAATATACATAGATTACATCAATATGAACAACTAAGTAGATATATAACATCCTATATACAGCACAACATCGTTACAAAGCCGTGATAACTCCTATAATTAACCTCAACGAGCTAATGCTCATTATAACGGCAAACTAAATATTGAACAGGTCTAGGATTGCACATATGATTGCTAGAAATCAAGTATTATTCACTTACTTTGCATTGACGCACAACACCCATGAAATTAACAACTAAAATGTTATTTACAACGGCAAAAATACAGCGTTAGTGCTCCGACAGAATCAACTCTCAACTTCACACAGAGCACTGTGGGCGGGATGTTTGCATGCACGTAGATCAGCGAACGCTGATTGGCTGCTATGCTGTATGCTGTGCATCGATCAATCTCGGCAAAAGAAAAAGATTTATGTCAGAAGGCATATTACTAGTAATGGCCTTTTTAACATCAACATTGTTTAATGTTGTCTTAAAATCTAAACAGTGCAAAACGAATGATCAGGTTGGCGTTTATGGGAAGCACCTTAATTGAGAGCACGCCCGACAAACACAACAGAGATAGTTTTTTTTTTAAACGAATGACCAGGGAGAGCGCGGACGCAGTCCCTCACTACCAGAAATTATGCAGTCGAGATTCCCACATTTGGGAATCGCAAGGGTCAGCACAACCGAAGTGCAATGGCCGAGCCTCACCCTGGGTGAACCACCTTCATGATCATAGTGTCTCCCCTACCAGGTAAGTATAAGTGCAAGGGTTTTGGGGCAGAGGGCCCAGTCTCCTCTTTACCATTCATACCAACGTTGTCCTCATACACAAACAATTCATCCACAACTCCTAGTGCATGAATGCGCTTTGCAATTAAACAGGCGTGTACACAAACTTTAAACCCCAACTTTTATTGCTACCAAGTCTGTGTATTAGTTCTCTGCCTTGTGACAGTTTGTGGTCTCAGGAGCGAACGACAACAGCACTATACCATTCGCTTTCGGCCGACGAGTCGGCGGTTCGTTCACGGACACGCAATCACACACCTGAACAAGAGCTAAAGTAAAGATTCCTCATTTGCCCGCTCTCAGACGCTTATTGAATTAATGAACAAAGATCTCTGCCTTTCATAACAAATGTTGATCCCCGAAAGGGAAGCGCACCGTGCCTGGAAATACTGCAATACCAAGTCGATACGTAGAGTGGACGGAGCAAGCCCCTCTTCCATCTCCCAGGCCCAAAAATCCACTTAATATATGGTCCCCGGATAGGGGACGTATCAGATATTAAACTGATAAGAACAGATTTTTTCTTTCGAAAAAAATTTATTGTCACCATTTCTCTTTGACATTCATTTTTTCCACAATTGTTCTTTTCCAATATGTTTTCACACAATCTTTAAATTTTACTTAAACCGATAAAACAAAACATATACACACAACTTCATAATATTTGCAAAATAAAAAGGACAATTAACAAGTCAATTTTAAGACAGTTTTAAAATCATAAAAGTCTTAAAAGTCCATATTTTTCAATTGTGTGTTAAAAATAATGTTTTAAAAATAATAAATAAAACAAATTGGTGCCAATTTAAAATGCCATCTATTGTTCAAGACCGGGATGAGTCCCTATCAAATTGGCCATCATCCCACTCTCCAGGAAAGGCACTTGACCTGCCGCTTCTGTGCTCAGAGGAGATCCCCCTCTCCTCCTGCCCGCTGGCCTGCTGTTCCCGTAGCCGGTGGTGGTAAGGGTGCATCTACAGGCGGCCAAAGTACGGTGGCGGCCGGGACCTCTTCCGTGTGACCCCGGCCCCCCCGTCCGAATAACAGCGCCCGGTACCCCTGCAGCTTTGATGTTACCATTTGCTCGCTGGCATGGAGGGGAACCGTAACGTGTTTCCCCACCAGCAGGTTTCTTGTGGTCCAGATGGCATCCTTGATTGAGTTGAAAGTGAGCCAGAGCGAGGTAAAGTTTTTTTCAGTACAGTCCTTCAAGCCCTGGCCCACACCAAGGATGGCGAGCTTGTAATCCATCTGGACCCTACCCACTGGCAGGCACGGGAAATACAGGGGGGGCCGGTCTTGGCCCACAGGTCCCGTGCAGCGCTGCACTCCCAGAGTAAGTGTCGTACTGTCTCCGGGGCACTGCACCCCGGACGAGGGCAGACTGGATTCTTGGCCATGCCTCTGGAGTGCATCACCGCCCTGACCGGGAGGATCTCATGGGCCACCATCCACGCCATGTCCTTGTGCCTATTCTGGAGAGTTGGGTGGGCAGCATTTTTCCAAACATCTTTTGCCTCACCTAGTGTGAGGCCTGGGACTGGACTCACTGTTTCCCGGTCCTGCACAAGAGAGACAAGAGATTTGTGGTTGGTTAAAAGGGTGACATCTTGTGACTCTAAACAATTTCTTTTTAAAAACTTCTTGATAAAATCATATTCTTTTGGAAGATTAAAAGCCACTGGGGTTGTCAAATCTTTTTTTAAAATCTTTAAAGCTCTCAGATAAGACCCCATCCAAAAGCGGGCCATGGCTGCAGTCTTATTTTCTGTGGATGGGGTCACCGCATAACCAATATGCAGGGCAGTGAAGCGGCTGGCTAAAAACAGGTGGGGGTCTGGGAGGCCTTTTCCCCCATTTTCTGGTCTTTTCTTGATGACCTCCCTTTTCAGTCTTTCCCACCTGGACCCCCACAAGAAATAAAACACTGCCCTCTCCAGGTCTAGAAGAAAACTCCTAGGGGGACTAAAAACAGAGCATGTAAGTAAAAGTAAGGGTAAAATCACTGCTTTAAATATTAAAACCTTTCCTTCTAGAGTCAATCGTCTTAGTCCCCAAAACCCCAGTCTTTGCCTGACTTTCCCTATCATGTCAGTCCAATTTCCCCGTCCTCCACCCTCATTGTCAAATTTAACCCCTAAAATTTTTAAATCAGTCTCTTTAAAAACGACTTCAAGTCCACCTGTGTCCACGTTTCCCCACGGCCCGAAAAACTGGGCCTCGGACTTACTTCTGTTGAGCTTGGCGCCCGAGGCCTGACCGTACCAGTCTGTCACATCCATTGCTCTTCTTACTGATAAAAAATCTGTCACTAAAAGGGTCACGTCGTCCATGTACAGAACACAGGTCGCCGTCAATCCACCAGTCCCCGGAACGTCTAGTCCTTTAATCCATTTATCCTTTCTCAAGATCTGTGCCAGTGGCTCAATGCACGCCACATAAAGGAGTGGAGATAAAGGGCATCCCTGATGGACACCACTACAGATATTTATTGTTTTGGTTAAGTGCCCATTTACAAGAATTTTGCTGACTATGTCATTGTACAGCAGTCCCACCCAGGCTATGAACCTCCCTGGAAAACCCATTTTTGTCAGTACGTGAAACAAGTACTGGTGCGAGACACGATCAAATGCTTTTTCAAAATCTAAATTGAGGACTACTAGCCGAAAATTTCTGTCCCTCGCATAACAGATGGCATCTCTAATCAGTACTAGGCTGTCCGTGATCTTCCTCCCTGGCACAGCACAAGCTTGATCCGGGTGGATTACGTCCTCTAAAACAGTCGACATACGTGTGGCTAAAATCTTACTAAAAAGCTTACAGTCAACATTTAAAAGCGTAATCGGTCGCCAGTTCTTTAGGTCAGTCTTGTCTCCCTTTTTGTACAACAGTGAAACTGTCCCTATTCTAAAGCTGTCGGGAAGTCTGGTCAAAGTCTCAAATTCTTTAAAAACGGTCAATAATTCATGTGCTAAAATATCCCAAAAAGTCACATAAAACTCTAGGGGGAGTCCATCCATTCCTGGGGACTTCCCCTTTTTAAAACTTTTAAGAGCCTTATGAATTTCTAAAATGTTAAAATCCTGGGATAAAAAACACCTTTGCCATTGACATTTTTCTCTAAAAATGCTAAAACTTCCCTTAAAGTGTCATTATCTACTCTTTTTTTGCAATACAAATCTTCATAGTATTTTGTGACCCCACTTAAAACTTCTTTTGTTGTGTGCACTTCCCTCCCTCCAGTTTTTAAAGATGTTATTACCCCTCCCCGTGTGATAATTTTTTTAAAGAAATACCTGGTGCACTTTTCGCCTTCTTCAATGTCTCTTTCTCTGCTTCTTAAAATGACACCTTTGCTTCGTGTTTCACTTAAAACTGACATTTCCTTTTTATTTTTTTATATCATCACTAAAATCCAAACCGTTATTTAAAAGGTTAAAATATCTCTGTAGTCTTTTTGCAGCCCCATCATGTGCCTTTTCCCTCTGTTTTTCTTATTTTTCCCTACCTTTCTAAAAAACTGTCTTGTCCTGGCCTTTACCATCTCCCACCACTTTGCTCGTGAATCATAAAAGTCTTGGAGGGTCTGCCATTGGCCGAACTGCTCCCTATATTCTCCAACTACTTCCTCATCTTCCAACAAGGAGCAGTTCAGCCTCCACAGCCCTCCCCCTACAGTCACACCGGTGGGGAGTGCAAGGGTGCAAGACAGCATCAAGTGGTCGGAAAAAAGAGGGGGTCAATGTTGCATCGGATGGCGGGCAGTCCCTTGTAAAAACATAGTCGATTCGAGAGGCTCTGGCCCCATCACCACTAAACCAGGTGAAGCCCTCCTCTCCTTGATGCATTTTTTTAAAACAGTCGACTAGCTTAAAATCTTTGACTAAACCCTGCAATAAAACCGAAGTCTTGTCAGCCTTAAAATCCTCTCCAACCCTCTTTCTGTCTTTCTGCGTTAAAACACAGTTAAAATCCCCTGCCACTACTAGGGGAACCCTACCTAACATGTGGGGCTGCAGGTCTTCTAAAAGCTCATACCTTTCATTTTTATCAGTAAAACCATACACATTTAAAATGTTAAAATCCTAGATACCTGCTCCTCCTTTATACCCATGATGTTGGGGTCAGGACGGCAGATGTTTAATGCCTGCAGAGCCGCAGAGGGACTCTCTTGCGGCTCCTTTGGCGATGATGTTCTTAGCTTTAAGTGCAAAAATGAGACCTCATTTGGGGATTCTTGGGGCCACATACGGTCCAGCTCTTCCATAAAGGAACTCTCTGGCTGATGAGTTGCCCTCTGCTTTTTCTCCTCTGTTTTAGCCAGAGGAGATCCCATGAGGGCTTTTCTGCACCTGAGCATTCGGAAGTGCGTAATCCGTTTCACTCCTACTGGACTCCAAACTCGCCTCAGGCACGGTGATTAAAGAGGAAGTTGTTTCATCCTCTCCCTCCTCTACATCTACTTTTCTTTGGGAGGTGACTTCCTCCCCCTGTTCAAATAAAATGTTTGACTCTGCCCCTGTTGCCGCCCCACTTCCTCCTCTTTGCCCCATCCCTGAAGCTGGCTGGGAATTTGAATTTCCCGCCAAAACTTCAGGGACCGCCTCCTCCCTTTGTTCTCCCGTTTGCTCAATCTGTGGGACGGCCATTTTGTTACTTTTCACTATGTTCACTGATAAGAACAGATACTACACTTGATCTTAGCCAAGAGGCCGAGAAGCGATGCCGTAATTACTCTGTGAGAGGACAGCCGGAAACGGAAAAGCGAGATGAGGTCACGGTGAGAGCGTCAAAGGTCACAAACTATCAAGCAGACGGTTTGACCAGTGCGGGACCAAACAAAATGGACCATGCCACTCCACGATGCAATATCAGCGTGCAACACTTTTCAGCGTACCAAGCAAAGCATTGTTCCCACCAAAAAACGATCAAATGATACTTTATTGATGTCTTTCTCTCAGCTCGAAGGCCGCTGGAGTGCCGTTGGCGAAACCCCGTGTGGAGGCCAAACTGATCTTTCTGTTGGTTTTTAATAAAGACTCGGAGAGTACTCACAGAACAAAACATGCGTCACTTTACTGAGTTCTCAAAAAACAACATGCAGAAGTCTTCTTCATATGATAAAACAAAAAAACAAGTGAGAATACAGAAAAAATGCTCAGAACTCCACCTAGTGGTTATATTATAGAACTAAATGAGAAATTCACATATGATACAGCTTTATAACTTAAATTGGCTTTAACTGAACTAGATAAGTTTAATATAACAGTTCTGATAAGAGTGTATTTTTCCAACACTCCTTCTCACTCGTAAACAGAATGATTAATTAACTGGTTTCACTCCAGACATCCGTCTCAGCTTCGTGAATTTTTCTTCACTCAGTCCTTTAGTGAATATGTCAGCAACCATATCTTCAGTGTTGCAGTATTTCAAGTCTATGACTCCACTTACAATTTGCTCTCGAATGAAGTGGTACTTGATGTCAATGTGTTTGGCACGTCCATGAAATTGAGGGTTCTTTGCCATGCAGATAGCAGACTGATTATCCTCAAACATCAACGTTGGTTCTGTTTGGTTTACCTTTAGATCTGTCATCAGTTGTCGCATCCAAACTGCTTCTTGAGCTGCACTTGCCAACGCCATGTACTCAGCTTCAGCAGTGGAGAGAGCTACGCATGTCTGTTTCTTGCTTCTCCAACTCACAGCTGCTCCGCTGATTTGAAAAATGTATCCTGACACAGATTTGCGATCATCTTGGTCTCCAGCCCAATCTGCATCTGAAAATCCAATGCATTCCTTTGGCTTGTCCTTATTATACAGCAGACCTAGATTCAGAGTGCCCTTCAGGTATCTCATGATTCGTTTGACAGCCATCCAATGATGCTTTGTGGGTTTAGCACTGAATCTTGCAACATTGTTTACAGCATAAGCAATATCTGGTCTGGTTCTTGTTGACAAATAAAGCAGACTCCCAACAGCAGACTGAAATTTTGTCGGATCTAGTCCTTCTTTGTCATCAGAGAGTTTGACGAGCTTAGAGTTAATGTCTACTGGTGTGCTCACTGGCTTTGAATTTTCCATTCCAAATTTCTCCAACACAATTTTTGTATATGTTGTCTGACCTATCCAGATTTCTCCAGCTTCTGGTTTTTGGACAATTTTCACTCCAAGAAAATGAGTTAGCTCACCCATGTCCTTTATCTCAAAGTGTTTTGAAAGCATTTTCTTCACCTCCATCATCCTATTATCATTGCGTCCAGCCAGGAGAATGTCATCAACATACACAGCAATTATGAACATCTCACCAGTTGCTGCAGTGTAAATGCAGGGATCAGCTGTAGTTTGAACAAACCCTATCTTTTTCAGCTTTTCATCTAGGACGATGTTCCAACACCTTGGTGATTGTTTCAGTCCATAGATGCTGCGATTTAGTTTGCACACTAGATGTTCCTTTTCTTTGACAACAAAACCTTCAGGTTGTTGCATGTACACTTCCTCCTTTAGTTCTCCATTCAGAAAAGCTGTCTTGACATCCATTTGATGTAGTTTTAGTCCATGCTGTACAGCTAGAGCAATTATTGTCCTGATTGACTCAAATCTGACTACTGGACTAAATGTTTCATCATAGTCTGACCCAAACTTTTGTGAAAAACCTTGTGCTACTAGACGTGCTTTGTGTCTCTCAAATGTTCCATCAGCATCAACCTTGACTTTGAACACCCATTTACTGCCCACTGCTTTTCGATCTTTTGGTAGTTCTACCAGTTTCCACACATCGTTTGCATACAGAGATTCCATCTCTTTCTTCATAGCTTCCTTCCATTTTTCCTTGTCTGGATTACTGAAAACATCTTTTACAGTTTTGGGTTCAGTTGTCTGGTTATTAGTGAGTGTTGCCCACTCTCCGTAATATTCAGGTGGTTTTCTCACTCTTCTTGATCTTTGAATCTCTTGTTCTTCTGAGCCCTCACTGTAAGATTCTTGACAGTCAAATTCCACATACCGTTTCACAGTGTCTTCCTCATTTTCATCAGGCTCCTTCTCAATTACATGATCAGACTCATTAAATAGCACATCTCGACTGTAAAACACCTTTGCACGGTTTGTATCATAGAGCCGATATCCTTTCGTTTCTGTTCCATAGCCTAACAAGATACATTTCTTTGCTTTGGGATCTAGTTTCTTCCGTTCATCTTTGGGTATGTGTGCATATACAGTACATCCAAATACACGTAGATGATCAACCTTTGGTTTCTCACCGGTCCAGGCTTCAAAAGGAGTCATCCCTTTCACTAATTTCGTTGGGCTTCTGTTTCTCAGATACACAGCTGTTGACAGTGCTTCCGCCCAGAACTTCTGAGGTAGCTTTGCATCCGCTAACATTGATCTCACTGTCTCCGTCAGTGTTTTGTTCATTCGTTCAGCTACTCCATTTTGCTCAGGAGTCTTCGGTACTGTGAGCTCATGTCGAACTCCTTCTTTCTTCAGGAAGTTTTGAAACTCAATCGAGGTATATTCTCCTCCATTATCTGTGCGAAAGACTTTCAGTTGTCTACCAGTAGATTTTTCTGCCATAGCTTTCCATTCTAGGAACTTCTGAAAAACTTCATCTTTCCGCTTCAGAACATACACCCATACATAGTGAGTATTCTCATCAATAAATGTTAGAAAATATTCAGCCCCACTCAAGGATTTTGCATTCATTTTTCCACACACATCACTGTGCACTAAACCAAGTGGTTCAACAGCTTTTTTGGAATCACTGGTTTTGAACTTGCTGCGATGATGCTTTCCTTCAGCACATGAATCACAAAAGTCTATGTCTTTTGACACATCAAAGTCAAAGCCATCAACTAGACACTCATTACACAGCTTCTTCAGATTTTGTACACCTAGATGACCATAACGTCGGTGCCAGGTTTGTTCCTTAGTCTCTTTATGCACATTCACATTTTCTGTTACATGCATGTGATCACTTTCTCTGCAGTTCACATAATAGAGACTGCCATTTTTTGTTGCAGTAGCAATCAGTTTTTGATTATCATCCGTAATGCAACATCTGTTCTCTGTGAACTTGACCTTTTTTCCAGACTGAGTTACCTTGGAAACACTCAGTAAGTTGTATGACAATTGTGGTACATACAAAACATCATTCAGCTTGCATTCTTTTGTCTTACCATCAGACAATGTCATCTTCAGCCGCACAACTCCACGTCCCGTTGCTTCAACAGAGTAACCATCTCCAAGTGTTACTTCTTGTGAGGGTTCCAGGCTTTTAAACTCAACAAACTGTTTTTTGTCATTACACATGTGACAGGTTGCTCCTGAATCTACAATCCAGCTATCCATTCTCTTATCAGAACTTGATGATAGTGCATGACTCACCATTAGTCCAACACTCTCACTATCTGAATCACTGTCTTGTTTTTTCACTTGTGCCTTATTTGCTTTGTGTTTATAGCCCACCTTCTTACTCTCTTTGTTGAAGTCTGTGCTTGGAGCAGGTTTGTTGAACTCTCTGCAGTCACGCTTGATATGTCCATACCTTCTGCAGTAGTGACACTTTGGGCCTTTTCCTCTCACAAACTGTTTTCCAGTCAGAGCTTTAACATTGTTGCTGGTGTTTTCAACATCGCGTTCTCTCAGTTTACGTTCTTCATGCAGCAATCGTTCTGTGACAACCTCCATTTTAGGTACATCCACACTTGCTTCAAGTGCCGTGACTAACACGTTGAACGAGTCAGGTAAACTGGCTAGCAGGTGCACCACACGATCTTCTTCGTCGATATGATCACCCACAACTGACAGTGCATCAAACGTTTCAGTTAACACCTTAATGTGCTCTTGAACCGAGTCTCCGTCTTTTAATTTCAATGAGTACAGTTTACGCCTCAGTGCTAGCTTATTTGCCCAAGTTTTCTTCTGAAACTGATCCAACAACTTTTTCCACACGACAGTAGGATCTTCCGGTTCTCCAATCAAATAGAGCAAAGACGGTTCTATTGACAGTACAATGGTAGCCAGTGCACGATCTCTTTTAGCCATATAACTTGCTAACTTACTTGGATCAGATCGTGGAGCATCCTCTGTATCATTTACCAAGTCCCATAGTCCGTCTCTCATCAATGCCATCCGGCATTGCACTTTCCACGTAGGATAGTTTGCTCCGTTTAATGAAACAATCGTCACGAGCTTGGAATCCGAGCTCATTTTTATTCACAGTCGGTCAATATCTTCAATAAGCCTTTTAGCAGCGTTACTGTAGCGTTCAGGTTCTGGGCCCATAACCTGTTGGTTTTT